>NW_008585881.1:0-25189 GCF_000691845.1 Merops nubicus | reverse complement strand
GGGAGCGCTCCAAGCAGAGCACCGTGAAGAAGCGGCTGACGCTCGCTGCCCTCCTCTACCTCCTCTTCATGACCGGGGAGCTCATAGGTGAGTCGGGGGCTTTTTTCGCCGTCTCTCCGGCCCGGGGGCTTCACAGCCTGTTACGGTGCTGCAGCCTCGGTTTTAAATGTTTCCTAAGAAACCATCTGTCATGTAGAGAGATCGGAGAGATTAGCTGGAAGCTCAGAGAGTGAGAAGAGCAAAGTTCACCTGTCTTTTCCGTGCAATAAAAGAAAGAGAGGTTTGCAACTTCCCTTACCTGAATCTCATCAATCCCCGCAAATGGCATAAAGTACACATTCTATTTTGTACTTCTAATGGCCTTTTATTTTCTGCTCTAAGTTTCTTGTGTGAGTTGGTAAGGTGTTTTTAGCAAGGGACAGACAAAAATGAAAGATGATGAGCAATTTAATTCTCAGTATTTTTTAGTTACTGCCATAAGATCTTGCTGTGTTTGCAGAAAGACAAGAAGAGGGAAATACAGTTTCCAAGTATGGCATTTACCATAGTAACAAAACTAGTACTGGGGGCTGTTTGCCGCTATCCACCAGATACAGCAACACACGCTGTTACTTACAACTGGAAAGACAAGTCCTGATCTATCAGTAACAGTCCAGTGAAGAAGCCACTGTCTTGACAACTTCCTGATGTCCCGCTGTGCCCTGGACTAGCTTGTGCTCCATCCAGACATAAATCGTATGAGCAAAGTCAGTTAGAATAATAGGTATTTTAACACTTTCCTTCACAGCACATCAGAGTACCAAGTAGTTTGATTACGTTCTTTGTGGGTTTTGTTTCTACGTACTTTTCAGAGGTGTGGTGGGTTTTTACCTGGAAATTTGTTCTATGTAAGCACCTGGTTGTTTTTGGTCAGAAGAGTGAACGTGGTGCTCAAGTTCAGCTTTCACTGCCCCCTCACAACGCCATGCTGTCATTCGCTGCCGAGGTTGAAGAGGTCCTGTGCTTAGACAGCAGTCTGCAAAATGACTGTGCTTTATGGAATAGACTAGAGCACTGTAGGCTTGACATAAATTTCAATTTGAAGGTCCCTTGGATGCACAGATGAGCTATTAAATGTTTTTCTTTCTCCATGATCTAAAAAATTTTACGAAGGATAGTATTTTTTCATCTCTGTTCACTTATCAGTATCAGCATCCCATTACCATCTGTCTTTTGGATACATCCGTGCTGTTCGGTGCAAGTGTCTGCTTGGTGCTGCTCGGCCTCCTGAGGAGTGGTTAAGCTCCCTCATTCACTTTCCTCTGATTCGGAGTAGTGAAGAGGCATCACAGTGCCAAGGCATTGATCTTCATGTGGAGCCAGGTCTCTCTAGCAACTATAACAATTAATTGCTTTTGAATTGCTTTCAGTTTAACATAAAAGTCTAAATCAGAGCTATTGAGATGAATTATTTGCCATAATTCAACAGGGAAAAAAAAAAAAAAAAGAAGAAAATGAGTCAAAAAACTTTCTGGAAGTAAAGAACAGAGAGGGCTCAGGTGTAGTAGTTTGGGGCCTGCATCTTCCTCCTCATCTGTGCAGATTTGATCAGTAACAATTGAAGTTCTGACGTTTGTCCATGTGAAGTGAGATCGTGCTCTTGGATCACTTGTCCTGGGACAGAGACTTCTATAAAATGGATAGGGCGCAAAATCATTCTTTGAGTACCAATAATACTGTTTGCCCCACATACGCAGAAATGGTCCACTTTTCACAGAGACCAGAATTCTGATTTTATCTGCACCAGTCTTATTTGTAGCCTTATTTCAGGAACATGGGTTAATGGAAAAAAAGCAGTTTTGTCCTTCAGCCTCTCTAGTGTGTGTTTAGCCTTTAACACTGCCAGAGTACATCAGTTTATCATGGATAAGGCCCTTCCCATCAAACCTGTTGCATGGATCTGCTTGAATGCCTCCATGTGCCCCCTGGCTGTTTTTTTCTCTGGCTGAGATTTTGGTTCAGCATGAACTCAGGTAAATTTGATAAGCAACATAGTGTTGCATCTTGGAGGTAGCTGTCCTCTGACATGAGAGTGATTATATTTGATGGTATTCATATCATGGTTCTGGTATATGTTGAGTTTAGTTCATTTGAAGGGTAGATATGTCTGGGCTGTTGGCACCTTGATGCTGAAGTCACTAAGTGTGTTTGTTCAGGGCTTGGGATCCGATTCACACTATTGTAGACCTCTCCATAGCTAGTTCAGGGAGAGTTCCAGAAATAATAGATGTTAAGAGTAAAAATATTCTCTCATCAGTGCCACATCATCTGTTGTCTGTCCCTTACAGGCAGGACTTCTGGTGGCTCAGCTCAGGGTGGCAGATTCGTCGGTACAAAGCGTTAGCGGTGCAGCGTGGGCTCATCCTCCTCAGGTTCCTGTGTGCCATTACCAGCCCTGTTTCGTTAGCTGGGTGTTGAGGCAGAGAGCACTAAGGGACAGACCCGTAAAGTATTCAGGCATCCAGCTTCCACAGAGAATAAAGAGATGACTTGGGTATCTCTGAGTTTTGAGGATCCTGACCTGAATGACTTGTTATAGGGGAAGTAATCAGCAGCAGAGAATAATTAAAGGTGGAGCTCTCAAGTCCTGGGTCAGTGCTCTGTGTGTTATTGCACTCCAGCCCTGTATGGTGTTCTGTCTGGTTGGTTTCAAATCCTGGAACTTTTGAAATTGATTGTAGCTTAGGTATTTGGGAAACCTCGATCATATAGGATGTTTTAACCAACTTCTTCTATCATCTTCAACAGATTTGAATTTCTGAGAAAAAGGCAGAAGACCTTATCAGACAATTAATTTGTTCAGTAAAAATCTTTCTCTTGCCTGTTACCAATATCAAGATGAAAGAAATCTTGTTTCAACAGCTTTTTTGTCAAATCTTGATTGGCATATTTTTTCCACAGTATCACCAAGCTCATTACCCCCGACCACCTCAGTGTTTGTTGTTTAATTTGATGACCATTCATTGTAAAAATCAGATAACTTATACTTTGTGGGAACCATTTTGCATCAAGAAATGTGAAACATATTGCAAGTCCTGGTTAGCTTTTCTGACAGGGTTTTGGTATTTTCAGCTATTTTTAGAGATTTCTAATTGATCATCCATGAAGAGAATTGCTGTATTTCACAGGTCACTGAAAACAGTGGTGAGTCCTCAAGCTGCCTATTTGTAAAGGTTAGGGACGTCTTTTTTTCCAAGTTGCCAGTGATGTTTAAACAGCCCTTGGGCAGTATCTTTAACCAAGCAGTGAACTGATACATTTGGAAACAGAAGACCTTTGATTTCAGAATTTCATAAATCTCAATTATCCACATTCTGCATTACGATTTGTTTCAGTACCTGAATCCTTTCTTTAGAATTTTATTTTTAAAGTCTTTAAAAGTGAGTCTAGCTGAAATAGAATTGACTCATCTGGGATTGAAGTGCTTATCAAAATTAAGATGTGAATTAACATACAGACTTTAGATGGTCATACATGTAAACTACTGAATTAAATGTCCTTCGATATAAATTATTGCTTCTTCTGTTGACTAGAAGAAAATGAGTTGCACATTTGAGTCATTTTTTAAAGTTGTGTGAGGACACAAAATTATACAGAAAGGAAAGCCATAAGTCATTTTACTCAAAAAGGTGCTGAATTTCTAAGTCTTAAAACCTCATAATTTTTGAGTTGTGATGGCCTTTGAAAAATTTCAGCCTCAGAAGAGTTTGACTTAGGAAGAACTGAAGAAGAGGGGGTGGAGGAAAGGAACCAGCTGAAATGTGTTGTGTTTGGTATTTATCCCCCAGTACAAGCAATACTACAGTGTCATCGATGCTGCTTGTGACAGGCCACGCGCCCGCACGTGCAGGTTTTACCAATAGTCTTGAAACCAATCAGCCAGTTGTGAATTTCCCTTTGCTCTTTCCTCATGGCAAGCCTCCTCACTAAGGCAGTTTTCATTGTATACAAAGATACCTTTACTCAACCTTAGCTGGAGCCTCAGGGCTGCCAAATGGCACACCAGCTGCGTGCTTTGCTCAGTAGAATTTACAGGCTGAACGAAAACCTCAAGGTAAAAAAAGAAACTCAATTGTTGAGCTGACACTGAAGATGTGTTCTTTTCTGAGGAAGTGGCCTTATCTTCATGCATATGGAAGACAACACAGCCTGTCCTTGATCCCCCTTTGGATAAGGGGTGCTTAGGAGAGAAGCAAGTTGTTTAAATGTCTCACCTATCCAATAGTAGCATTAGGAATCGAACTGGAACAAAGGTGCTAACCTTTGATCAGAGGTTATTTGTCTCAGTGCAGCTCATAATGACGAGAAAAAAATATGGTAATAAATAACAAAGAAAAATGCTGTGCAAGTGAAAGTCATTATCTGCAATATGTATTGGCAGAACTTAAACACCCCTGCCAAGGCAGGAAATAATGAAGGTTAAAAGATAATGTAATAAGAATAAAAAGGGAGCAGGGTAAATTTCCTTGCCGTTGAGTCATTGGATTTCTCTCCCTGTTCTGCAATGTCAAAATATTTAACAGATGTAGTTTAATAAAAGGATCAGCTTATTAAACACATATGCAGTAATATATAGAGAAAAGATACAAGACTATTTTGGGCTTGGTCTTGCACATGTTATGATGCAAGTGTTGTCTGTGAGTGTAACAGGAGTGAATCCTTTCTACGTTGCTCATAATAGAAGGCACACTTCACTGCACTCGTAACTATGGTAGCTTTAAATTAAGCATAGCATTTTGATTGTAATAGCAGAAAAAAATCAGTTTAGGGATTACAAGAAGGGCTCTCATGTGCTTAATGCACAGTTCTAATAACTAACTGCAAGCTGTGACAGGAGGATGTTATCTTGAATTGTTAATGTCATATGCCCTGACTTATCCAACTTTGTTTCCAGGTGGCTACGTTGCTAACAGTCTAGCAATTATGACAGATGCACTTCATATGCTGACTGACCTTAGTGGTATTATTTTGACCCTGCTTGCTCTCTGGCTGTCTGCAAAATCTCCCACAAAGAGGTTCACGTTTGGATTTCATCGCTTAGGTATGTAGATAACAGCTTTTGCTATTAACAGAGTATTTTAAGCAAGTAAAGATCACATAATTCTGGAAGAACAGGTAACTAGAAAAAAAGTAGCAAGAAAACTAAAAATTGCTCTGTTTAACACTAGCTTTGATATTCTTTCACTGGCCATTGTGGATCTAATACATAGGTTGTATTGCCACAAGGGAATAGATAATAAAGCCATAAATATTAAAATTGTAAACCTTAGCCAAAAGTGAAGTTTGGTGGCAGAATTTCACTCATTGAAACAGACCGAGTCTCTCTATCTCTGTGGAACTAGGACTTAGCAGATTTCTTAAATTCTGAATGCTTGTTTCATCTTCCATCTTGAAGGGTAAGGCTGGGGAACTGGACACACAATGACATTGTAACTATGACTTCCTACAGATGAACCACGGCCTAAAAAGTTTAAAAAGGGTTCAGAGGAGGGAAGCTGTCCCCAGCAAGAGCAAGGGTGAATATGCAGCTGTGTTTCACAGCCCATCCATAGTTAGGGGGCTGTTGCATTAGGTGAGGCCTGTGTGCACCTTTGTGCTTTGGAACTGAGGCTGTTGAGCAAATGAGGGCCACATTCTTTGGTTGCTCAATGCTGTATCACTGTTACTGCTTGTATGGCACACCAAGGAGCACAAGCTCGTGGTGCAGGAGTTGTACACATCAGTCAGTTGTTGTTCACAACATTTATTGCCAGTGCCCAGGATTTACAAAGGCCCACTGCCTTCACTAGAATTATGACACTGGAAAAAGGTCCCGTTCGATGTGAAAAATGACACCTAGAAAGTTCTGTAGAGTGTATGATCAGAGAGCTCTGCCCCGTCAGAAGCTGCATAAATCAGTATTCCTTGTGCACACCCCAGAGCACGCAAAGCAGAGGTCAGAATGTCTGATGCTTTGCCACACAGTAAGTTACTTAACCTCTACCTGCTCTAGGTGTCTGTAAAAAGAAGTGTGAACAGAATTACATGCTGAATCTGGGAGGATATTTTCAGGACTCATTACTTCATGTTTGGAAATGTAATGATGATAAAGTTTTTTTTTAATATGGTGGTTAACTGGATATAATAGTTCATAATATACAGTTTCAGGTCCTGTAGACATTTTACCAAAAGCTTTATTTTTCATGAAATAGATAACTTCTGGTGTCAGTTTGCTACCTCTGCTCTATACATTTTATAATGTGTGTTTTTCATGGAATTTCAAAGTCTTGTGTAGTCATTATTTGCAGTTCCTGGTTTGCCTGCTAGAAGAGCAGTAGAATTCAACAACTCCATCAGTTATAGTCACTTGTCATCAGTTAGTCACTAACGCATGAATGCATAACTCTGCATACTAGCAAAGATCTTTGGGGCTTTAGCAAGAAAGCACTAACGATGCCAGCATTTCCCATTACAAACTTTTCTTTCAAGAAGTTTTAATTTTGCAATAGAAGCTCCACTAATACTGAAACCTGACCTTGCAGGTATGCCCCTGGCATTTGCTCATACTCTGCAGAAGGATGTTTGCTAGCATTTATGCTTACTTTAACCCTGTTTTACATGACTTTGTAACTTTTCTAGAACCACATAGATTGAACATGTCATAGCCTAGCTTAAAAAAGGAGTTAATCTAAAGAAAAAGAAAAGAAACTTACTTAACCATGAAAATCTTACCCAGTTCTGTAGGTTTTCACTGACTTTTCAATCAATTTGAGAGCTAATTTTGTTAGCACTTTGCAAACACAAATCCCCAGGGAGTCCTGCCACCTCACTTTCAGCATCTTTGTTTTTTTCCATTTTACTGCCAAGAAAAATGCTGCCCAGACGGATCTAGTAGTGGCTCATAGGCTAGATCTGGCCCGTAGAATTAGTCTGTACGGCCTACCATCTTCTCCCTGGGTACCATCTTCTCCTTGGGAGAAGCTACAGGGATCAGCTTCTCAGTTCTGCAACTATTGCTCCTTATTTTCTACTGTCCCACCAGTGCCAGTAGGTGATCAGACACCAGAACAGGTTGTGCAGTCTCCACGTTTGAAAATACTTGAAACCCAGCTGGATGCAGCTCTGAGTAACCTGCTGTAGTTGACCCTGCTTTTAGTAGGACTGCACAGTTCCCAGGGATTCCTTTCCACCTCAGCCACTCTGCATGAGCAGCAGCAGTGTAGCGCTCACTGCAGGAGGAGGAGGAGGACTAGAGCCTAGGAGTGGGGGGAGAAGTTCCTGTGGCTGCAGTGAGGAAGGGGAAGTAGGTAAGGACCATGCAAGAGAACCCCAAGTATTGACCTAGATTCTGCAAATACAGAAGATAGGGTGGTTCAAAAGTAATATACATTTTTATTTTAAGTCACATTTGTGAGATGTATTTGCCTGATTTTAGGTACTGGGTCTGAATGCTGTAGTCTGAGGAGCCATTTTCACACATCAGAGAGTGCTGGCAATGGACCAAAGCTGCTTCTGGGGTATATCCTCACGGTAGCACATTTTTCCAAATAACCTATATGTGAGAGGCTTGTCAGCAAATAATATGAGCTCAACAATAGCTTGGATTTCGTGAGAGATGTTAAAACATGACAGTGTTAAAAATAGGGTACAGAGTGAGCATCTGTTACAGAAAAAATGTGGATCATTTGTTTAGAGCTGGGAACATGTGCAAGACCTATCTTATTGCTGACCAACTTCACATTAAGTTTTAAGATAATCTGTACATAGAGTAAGAATGAAAACATCTTGATGAACAATGTTTCTGGTGGTCATTATCGCTTTTGTTTGCAGAGTGATGAATTTTCAAACTTGTTCCCATAAACACTGCAACAGACCTATTAGTTGTCTGGTCAAATCCTAGCAGGAAATCGGCACTAGTTGTCATTTGAATACATAATACCCATGCTCCATCTTCACTTTTATTCCTTTTTCCATGGTGAAAAGGAAGCTGACATTCAGAAAAGGATTAGAAAAGGGAAGACAATATAATGGAAATTGCAGTAATGTCTAAAAAGGATTACATTCTTGAAGCCAAAAATAGTTCTGTTTCACCACCAAGTGGAGATACATCTTCTCAGCAAGACACTGGGCAGATTTAAGCATAGATAGGGAACCTGGCATATTTCCACTGCTGCATGGACAATGTTGGCAATGACAGAATCAGTCAGTCCACGGAGACAGTGCATAGTTCCTTTCACAAATAGTGAAAGATTTCGGCACAAATCTACAATGCTGACGTGACAACGACTCTGTGAAAGAAACTGCAAGGAAAACACTGGCTTCTGTTGCAGAAGATGTGGGTTTAGATTGTTAAACTACAATATGTTAGTTCTCTGGGAAATGTTAAAGTGCTGTGGCTTCACAGGTTTCTTAAAAAGCATTCTGGAAAACTTTCTAAGCAGTGTTGCCCTGAATAATCTGCCTGCTTTGTAAAGAAAACTACCACTCGCATGGATATTTCCAGGATTTTCTCATTCCTCTGATTCATCTGAGATTGTGACAGTTGCTGTTCAGAGCCTTGTTACTGCCTGGTAGTGCTGGTGCTGGTCCAGGCACTGACAGGCTACCCAACAGCTGAGCGCCTTGGTGTGCGTTTCTTCTCCCATAACAATGCTAAAAATCCAGTGTGTGGATCAAGTGATTTTGGCGATAGTAAAATGCTTATATAGCTGCATGCTTTTTACTGCAATATTCATTGAGGAAAATTAATGCAGTTCTGTGTGAGAAATGACAGCTTCTGCAGCAGGCGAAGTTGTACTTCACACTAAGAGGTTCAAAGCGGAGGGAGAATTGAGGCAGTTCTCAGGTCAGTATTCTTAAAGCTGTGGTACAGCCAAGAGCAGAATTTTGCCCTTACTGGGGAATAAATCAGGGCAACACGAGTGGAACAGAGGGGGAAGAACAAGCATTACAACCAAATCAATCCCAGCTCTGATCTTTGAATTCCCAGTGGGAGACTGAGATCCCAGGTGCCCATCTGGCAGGCGCCAGTTACAAACATCCCCAGGATGGTTTTGGGTTGCTCGGCCATGCCTGCCTGCTTCCATCTATTGCAACAGCTGCAGCAGGCAGCCTCCTCCTCAGGCCTATGTATGCTAGTACCAGCCCAATTTCAGCACTTGCAGACAGCACTAGGGTCCCGACCCATAAAATATTCAGGCCTATTTACCTCACATCAGAACAGCAGGAACCTTGTAAAGAGCTGTAACCACCTTCCACAGATGTAAATGGCAGCAGAAGGTGCAGGACAATGAAATACTAAGAAATTTTATTAGCATTCTAAGTTTCTCTTTATTTAGATCTGTGTGCCCTTTTGAAAGTCCTGGCTGATGAGATAATATTCCTGCACCAAAATGTTTGCCCTAACACTTACTTTTGTGAAAGAGGAGTGTTTGGTAAACGTTAATGTTAAAGCGGTATGTTACAGCAATACAGAAACTTATTTTAAGCAATCTTTCAGAGCTGAAATCTGCTGTCCATTATGTATATGTACATGCATGTAGAGAAGCTCAGGAGTAATGTGTCTGACAAGTCTGTACTGTTCAGTTTCTTAATATTTTTAATGATTTTTTTCTCTACCCTAAATACAAAGGGATATATAGAAGCAATTTATAAATCCAGCTTAATACCGTGGACACTTGAAATCAAGTTTTCTCTTATTTGCAGGCAGGCTGGTGATGCCTGAGATCACCTACCTTCCTCTCCCTTGGACAGGGCCTTTATGACTTCTCAGGCAGAAGTTCTGGGTTGTCTGAAAAGGTCACAGTCATCGCCTGTGCAGAAGTTTTCAGAGAAAACATGACTTGAGGGATATACTGACAGGGAAGTGTGAAAGAGTTGATTAGAACTAACTCAGTTTGTTTATCTTATTTTACAAGTTTTGTTTACCACTCAACTTGATAGTTGTGCATTAGGGTTATAATATGTATAAAGTAGTTAAAATAATTAAGGCTGTGTCCACATTCTAATTTGGAAATAGAAACAGATCTGAGACTCACTTTTGTAACGTCGTTTCCTTTCTGTTTGCAGAAGTATTGTCAGCCATCATTAGCGTACTGCTGGTCTATATCCTTATGGCATTCCTCTTGTATGAAGCTGTTCAAAGAACCATCCATATGGACTATGAGATAAATGGTGATATAATGCTGATTACAGCAGCCGTTGGCGTTGCAGTTAACTTAATGTAAGATCTCCCTTTCTCTCCATTAGCACTCATAAATATATTTTTGAATAAGCTGCTAATTCATTTATGGGCTGTAACTTTGTCATGGGATGTAATTTTGCTGGACCTCTTCTTTTACATAAATAAGACAAGAAATTATACAGAGTGTTACTTTTTAAATTCTTTGGTTTAAAAGCAAAGGGAAAAAAAAAGCAACAAAACCCCCCACCCACCAAATCCTAAAGCCTGCTTCTTGGTGTGTTTTTCTTCTTTCACTTTCAGAATGGGTTTTTTGCTGAATCAATCCGGTCACCTTCACTCCCACTCCCATTCCCACCCTCACCCTCCCGTACCTCAGTCGAACTCTCCTAACGCAGCCCACAGCGGCAGCCAAGGACACAGCAGCCTTGCTGTCAGAGCAGCGTTTGTACATGCCCTTGGGGACCTGGTCCAAAGCATTGGTGTGCTCGTAGCTGCATACATCATACGCTTTAAGGTAAGGAATGGCTACTCTGAGGCAGGGTGCAATTTGTTAAATTTCAACTCTGGTGATTAAATTAAAAGGAGACTTGGTTTTGTAAATGATTAAAAAACCTCAACTTTGTGATTTTCTACTATAAGCTTCATAAATTCATGCAAAATTAGCAGAGACTGCCTCTGTTATGCATTTTGTAACTATTCAAACAAAAAGAAACATTAATGAAAGTTGGAGCTAAAAGTAACCATATTTTTTGAGTCATATTTTGATAAGTGAGCTTATTTTCATACTCCCTTTAACACTCTGGAACTTCCTTTGCAGCCAGAGTACAAGATTGCCGATCCTATATGTACATATGTATTCTCCATACTGGTGGTTTTGACAACAGTTCGAATTCTGTGTGATACAGGAGTTATTATTCTGGAAGGTAAGATCAGTGCACAGTCTGCCAGACTTTGCATCTCAAATACTGGTGAGCATTGGCACTTCTTTGACATCATCACCCCTAACAATTGTGTCTGGAGACCTGTTTATCCTGCTGCTGCTTAGGCTGTTGATTTTTGATGGCTCATCAAAGTTGCAGCAGTCTTTAGGTGTCTTTGACCTCTGCCAGCATGACCCAAGTCCTAGCTCTGCTCACACTTTACCATGGTAAAGTGAAATGTACAGGACTTTGTGTGTCTGCAGTGCCTGTCAGTAAACTAAGTGAACGTTTGCCAAAACTCGGTTCTAGACTTCAATTAACTTGTAGAGTTAAAGTGAAGGTGAATGCATGGAAAAGGAGGAAGGTTTGGCCAAATGGCTGAACAGGTTATTTGATCCTGTTCCATCTTCCCCTTTTCCACAAGCGCTGATCTGTTCCTTGTGTGCTTCTACTGTTGCCATATGGGAAGCTACAGGTAAAGAGTAATTTAAAAAGAAAGAAGAAAAAAAAGGAATGAAAAAGCTGAACGTAAACTGAAGAATTTTATTTCATGTGGTGACATAGAGGGAAAGATACCAGCAACATTCTTTGCATTCTCATAGCTAACATGCCAGCTATTACTGCTTGATCTAGTCTTTTTACCTTATGAAAGTGAAGATGTTAGTGATGGGAGAAAAATCCTAGGGTTTAGCTGCACTTTCCTAGATGTTTCATGTGTGCTGTTACTGACTGCTTTTATTATGTTATGAGATTAAGTCAGGAACCTCAAAATCTTCAACGTCAAATGCTTTTGCTGTTGTTTAGGGGGAAACAAAAAGGAAGTTCACCGAGAAGACAAATATGGCAACATCTGCTTAAGAAACCTCAAGTAGCTCTTAAGGCAATAGCTAAGATTTAGCTGAGGAAAACAGATAAGACAAACCAGTGGTGTATCAGATTCCATATGTTTTGAATTGTAGCTGTTTGCATAGGTATCCCACCTGTCATTGAAAAATATCCAAATTAATGATGTTATTAGACTTAATGATAGGTGGGCCTTAGGTATGCTAGGAAATTTTTCCAACTCAAATTCAGGATCCAGAGAACAGTCTTGAATTTATATTGGAGACTGCTGCTACAACATCAAGGTCCTTTGTGTTGTATCGGCTTTCAGTACTAATTTTAACTTAAGTTTCATCATTATACTAAGAATGCTAAATTAGAAACCCAAATGGTGTTGTAATACAAGCAGTGAGATTATAGCTTTTAATATAGATTTATAAGGCAGCATGAAAGTTTATCAGTAGTGTGATGTGAGATACCAAAATTTAAGTCCATGTTTTCTGGGAAAAGGAAAGCTGTAAGAATAATACCAGGAAGTTAGCTAGTTAGAATCATAGAATGGTTTGGGTCAGAAGGGACTTCTAAAGGTCACTTAGTCCAACCCCCCTGCAGTGAGCAGGGACATCTTTAACTAGATCAGGTTGCTCAGAGTTACCATTTATCAGCTAAATAATTTTGGATGGTATTGCCTAGAAGGAAAATTCTATTTCATATGAGACAATCCTAGATAGAGAACTTTCAAACAAGGTAGTACTGGAACTAGCATAGTCTAAAAGGTGGTAAGGCGTCAGGTTCAGAGAAGAGTAAGCCAAAAATTCTGAAGAAATCTGAGAAGGAAGTGGCTGAACTCTTATAGTATATATAATCAATCTCCGTAAAACTGGAAGATAAGAAATAAAAAGCTACAATAGAAAACAAAACTATTCAGAAACAGTTTATTCAGTGGTTTTGTACTGTTTTTTAACCCATGCTAATAAACTAAAATTTTGATTCTGCCCTTTGTACAGCTAGAGGGTGGAGTAGGGAAGCTACAGAGGTGCTGTAGTTGCTGAAAATACAACATCCAGGAGGACTTGGTCAGTGCAATTGTTGTTCTGCAAAGATGCCATCCTATAAGACAAAAATCTTATGTGTTAACCACTGCAGATGGGTTACAGTGAGCATCTGAATATGATGCCAGCTACATCAAGAGAGAAGTTTCAGGAGACAGCAGGAGACGGGCCCTAGCATTATCTTTTTTATAGACTTTAGAGTCTGGACGAAGCAGTCAGTAGAGGTTAGAAGCTGCAGTAGCTGACAACATGAGCACATCATTCCAAAGGATCGAATGGTGGCTGGTGCCAGAGACAAGACTGCAGTTCCTGTACAACTTCTGTACCCCTGCTGGAGCCAATACACCAATTTGCATATTGTTCTCTATTGGTAACTTGGAAGTTAGTAATCACCTCCAACAGCACAAATGATAAACTCTTGACATTGAGATCTGTCATGACATTTTAAAGGCCATTGATACTTTGCAGAAGACAGAAATAATTTTATCTCATTGATATCACAGGGGTTCCAAGGCATTTGAATGTGGATCGCATTAAGGAAGACTTGATGAAGATTGAAGGTGTTTATTCTATAGAAGATTTAAATGTTTGGTCTCTCACTGCAGGAAAAACAACTGCCATAGTCCACTTGCAACTAGGTAAGCTACTGTATGGCATGATTCTAAATTAAATCGAAGTGTAGAAAGAACCTCACCACTTTCTCTTCATTTTGTTGTCTGAGTTGAACCAGGAAATACTAGTATGGGGAAAAAAAAAACACTATGGTTTTGTACAGCAAGATGTAGAGCCTGTTGAAATACAGAAAGACACAGTGTGAGTGAAAATTGTGCAAAGAAAAATTGTGTTTAATTCTGAAACATCCAATACAGCTTCTTGGTGCAGAAGGGGAAAAAAAAAAGAAGGAAATTTGTCCTCAAAAATTCCCTTATTTTGTCCAGGAAAGGACAGGGTGAAGTTCTGATGTGGAACAATCTGACATATAAAAAATAAATGTTTTTCCAAAATGTGCCGATTCAGACATCTAGCAGTACAATGAATATTCTTAGTAAGAAAACTCAATTTTTTTTGGATGTAGGGGGTGGTGTCTAACAGTTTTAGCAAGATACGATTCTACTTCAAGGATATAGACCTAAGGATGTAAAATAATATATAGAGACTACATAGTGACCACAGAATGATAGTAAATTAATAAATGAGTGTGAACAAAGATTATTCTAGTTGGTAACACTTTGACAACTTTGACAACAGCTGGATTGTTGAGGTTTCTCAAGGAGTGAATTCCATTAATTATTTTTTTGATTTTCCAGTTCCTGGTAGTTCATCTAAATGGGAGGAAGTTCAGTCCAAGGCCCGACAACTGCTGCTGAACACATTTGGAATGTACAAGTGCTCTGTCCAGCTTCAGAGTTACAAACAGGAAATGAGCAAAACCTGCGCAAGTTGTCAGAGTTCCAGTGCCTAATTTCATGTTTTGGGAACTGCTGCCTTATTCTTTATCTTGTAGTCGAAGACTGAGAGCAATAAATGAAAATGATCAAATAGAAACGATTAATATGTGGATTTGCACCGTGTAACGTGCAGCAGGGAGAACTGGTGCTGCAAAAAGTGCAGTGGTGGCCCTACAGAAGGTGTATTTCACTCTCTCCCTTGTACTGGTTTATTCAGTTTGTTATGATTTTGAGACAAAGCTGTTTTCAGATTATTGTTTACAAACTGCAAGGTGGCTCTGCAGATACCTCACGAATTACAGTCCGATACTGACCTTGGAGAGCAATGTACCACAAAGTACCTGCGCTCCAAATGGAGCATCAAGGATTCAGTATTTCAGCTAAAGTCTCTAATGCTGATCATGCCAGGGTTCCATAAGGCGTCACAATCCCTGAGTTCATTACACAGTATTTTTGCAACAGTAATTTTCATACAGTATCTTAAACTACAGTGCATACAATGCTAGTTGAATTCTTTTGGAAACTTTTCTCTTTGGAGACACTGCAAACTACAGAGTGTACTGTACCCAGACCAGAAAGTTAGCTTTAATCTGGGCATTTAGAGATCCAGACAGGAAGATCCTTGCTCAGACTGCTGGAAGATCCTTGCTCAGACTGCTGGTATTTAACTAGAGACCCAACACTGGACCCAAAGTGTTTTATGTGATTGGTTATCTTTAATGTATTTTAGAATAGGATTTATAGATTAGAACCAGGTTATTTATTTTACAAAGTTTTGACTTGTAAGACGAATTTATTAATAATAATCTTGAATGTCTAAACCAACATTTGATTCACATTGAAAGGCCAGTTGATTAGCATGCATTCTAGTTTTAATTAATAAATGTCCTGTAACTGATCATTTTTCCATTATTAAGAGAAAATTAAAATGATATAAAATATGCTTGATGTGGAGACACAGTCTGCAGACATGCAAAAACACATGCATCTAACAGAAAAATGGGAAGAAGTTTTAGATCTGTACTATTCCCTCAGTTGCAGATCTTTTAGTCTTTACTTTGAGCACAGTATGGCAGTGTCCCACCAGGAATGCCACTGCAACAGCAGTCCCCACTACTTACCTTTGTGATTAAAGCGAAATCTGAGCAAACTCAGTAACCTAATGGTGTTGGACAACAATATCATAATACTGTGTTGGACAACAGTATCTTAACAATCTACAGAGGTAGAAAGGCCTTTTCCTATTTATGGAGGGATGAGGCAATTAGAAAAGACTGTTTATTCATCCAGATACCTCGAAGTCCACAAAACTGAACTGCTTAGCCTGCTGGTGGAATCCCTGTACTTTGAATGTAGGACAGGACAGTAAAAGCTGACATAAGCTACTGTACACACCTGAGCTCAGATTTACACCTGCTTGTGCCATCATTCACTCTGAAGAAGCTAAGGGCAACAAGAACATGACCTGCAAAGTTCAGAAGGCAGGAAGAACTTGGCTTCAACTATTTTTTTGCTTATCCTGTACTTTGATCTTTTGGCAGAACTTCCATTGTCATCTGTGTGGATCAGAAAGGAAAATAGGGTTTCACATATTTATCAGGCTGATTTATATTTCCAATAGGAGGTGAGAATCTTGGGTTCCTCTCTCCCCTTTTTTGAGGTAGGGGGTCACAGGATGAATTTTTATTGGTGAAAACTGACAGCACAGCATTCATTTGGACAAAGTGCACAGAACACTGAATTATGTTTGTGTGTGTTCTGGCAAGAAACGGGAACACAAGTACAGAATGGGAGCTCATACAGCCCAGAGGCAAAGCAGCACTGTACTTGGAAAGTTAATGCTTCAATACAAACACTGTCATTAGTTAAGCCATATCATGGTTCAAGAAAAACATGCATCTCATCCTTAGAAACTTATTGGAAAAAAGAATACCACAAATAACAGGTATTTTGCACATACTAATACTCAAATAGGTTTCAATGAAATTGAGTTTTACAGTTGATGTAATTAGAAGTTGAAGTATAGTAGAGATGTATTGTATTTGGAGCTTTTTTAGTGATTTACTATACATTTGTTTAATTGAAAAAAAAAGCAGAAGTGTGTTGCTTTATTGTGGGTTTTATTAAATCAATTATTAAACTTCACATTGTTGTCTTATAAAATATGTATTTGTATTGCTGTCTCTTGTCATCATCTTTGATCCTTACAGCAGTTGTTTTTTGAAATGTCTGAACACTCAAGCTAAAGTCAGATTGGAGACACTGTTTATAGAATGAATTATGTCTCCCTCTTCAGTCAGAACAATTCAAGTCTTGTTATTTCCCACTGAATAATTACACTTTAGAAAATGTAAGCTGAAAAAATATGGTGAAGGATCAGCCATAAAGCAACTGGCAAAACATTCTTGAAACCTTACAGTCGCCCTTGAGGGGCCTTTGTTATCAAGGTCTGCAGACTAAGAGGAGTTCAGAGAAAAAGCAGTAGAAGAAGAGAAGAAAGAATAAGAGAGTCAATGCTCAGGGAGACTCTGAAGTGTCCATTCTCTGTTTTAACCTGTAACTAAACTCACATGGAAATTTATGTCTGTGTGATCTACCTCTAATACTTTTGATTCTTTATGAATTATTCAGGGTTGTCTGGCACTTCTATGTTTAATGTAAGAATCTAGTATTCTTCTGAATCTGCTATTAATCAACATCAAAAGGAATACACATATTATCACTTACAATACTCCAATTTATGGAATAAATGAGCACAACAGAGTTATAAAAATAATCAAGTAGAAATAATTAGTACACTTAGTTATAAAGATAGAGAAATATTCAGAAAAAAAACATTGATTTGCAAATGAACTACCAGGAATTTATGATCTAATGCACAGTACCAGTACTCTGGAAGCATAGGTGCCTATAAAAGAAGACAAGTTATTTTTATAGACATTGTGAGGACATTTTCAATATCATTTTTGAGGAAAGGGGCCTTAGTATAAGTAAGGTCTAATGTCTTTCCAAACAGCTCTCCAGCACATCCAGATTATTTCATGTGGCTAAGATAATTTACACACTCTCACACTGTTCCTTCCACAAAATCCTCTGCTTGAAATAAAAATGCATTTACTTAATGGGATTTCTCTCTGACCAAGAGACTCATAAGATTTGAGCAGGTTTCTGCAACTGGTATCCCTGCTTTCTGGAGTTGTGCTGCAATTCTCTTGCTGACTGAACAGCTAAAATCCTGTGAAAATTCTGCCACCTCTCACAGTCTACACTGGGAAGAGATTTTTCCATTCCTAACCTGTGGTAGCCACCCATGCTTTTCTGAAGCATGGATACAGCTTTGATGACAACCTACTCATCTGAGTCAATCAAACATTTTCATGTTGAGTAGACATCCCACTCTTCTATTCTGAAATGTTCTTATCCTAAGAAGAAAATCAAGAGAAACCTATTTTGTTTCTGAATGTTTTCCTTGCTTAATTCTGTGGGGTTTTTGGTTTGTCGTTTCTTTGATCATGTTAACATTTAATCTTTTCAATACCAGCAGCATTTTTTTTTTTCTACAGCAGCAGAATTATAATTTAAAATGTCATACCTGAATCTTGTTTTTAACTATTTTACTACTGTACATATCTGCTATTTCTTGCAGAATCACTCTTAGCTGGCATAATGACTAAGAAAAGCAGTAGGCTGCCATTTAAAAGTAGTTTTCTGACATAAACTCAAAAAACCCAGAAGACACCCACCAACTAATAAGTGGTAAGTCTTGGGTATTTTGACAGGCTCTCATGAGGACACTGCACTCATGCTGCATAAAGCAGCATGTTAAGTATAAATTCTTTTTATAGTTACTACAAGAATATGATAAATGAAGACAGATTGTTGGGTGATTAGGCATGATGCACACTGCAGCAGAGTCCTAGACTCCAATAAGCCAGTCCATTGCCAGAGAAGTTCCCTTGAGATCTCAAGGGATCACTGTAAATACCCACCTTATTTCCCTGTATCCACCAAAATGGCACTGCCAAGATCTTTGTTCTTGCTGGTTGCTCCAAGCACAGTCAGTTGTTCCAGGAGTTAGCACACTTAGCTCAAATGTTATGTTTTGTCAGCACTTTGCATTCTGCCACTGCTCTCTGCTCTGCCTCCTCCACAGTTTCACTGACCATGTCCAGGTTGCACCTTGTGCACCTGCTGTGTACATGGTCATGGGAGCTTCTCATGCGGGGTGTGAAAAAACTCCAAATGACTTGCAGGCCTGCTCTGTTCAGATACAGGCTTGCCCATATTCCATTTCCTTTTCAATGTCTAGATGAAAAAATTATCCTAGTCAACAAGTTGCGAACTCACAAGGAAGACCTAACCTGAAAGCTTCTAGATTCTCCTTCTACATTAAAAAAAAATAAAAAAAGAAAACAAAACAAAAGACCTCCACCTTCCCCATCCTTAATCCCCTTTCCAGCTTCACCCCATCCTCCTCTCTGTAACAAATAATGCTGGGCACTAACAGGCACTCTGTGCTCTGGAGCTGGCAAATCCCCTTCTGTTCTACCCTTCTCATTATGTTTTCCACAGCTGAATACTCTGGGAAGGACCATACATGCTCTTTGGTTCTGTGACATTCCTGACACAGCTTTGGAAGCTGCTAGCATAAATACTGATCCTTTCCATTTACTGCTATCCAGCTACCACAACAATCTGCTCTTCTGCATGTGTACTTGCCTTCTATGTTTACAGCTGTAAAATAATGTTATCCAAATAATTTTTTTTGCTTTTTAAATCTCTATCTTCCTTTTCTCCATTGCATTCTGCCTCTTTTTTTTTTTTTTTTCTTTTCTCCTCAGTATCACATTTTGAAAATGACCAGTGCTAAATGTGCAGAGGAAAATAACTTAATTGCTTTTGTTACAGTTATGAAGCATTTACACCTTTTCTGGCATCAATTTATGTAGAAAAAAAGCAAGCCATGTCATAAACACAAGCATCATTTTATCCCTGTGATGACTGCTTTAGCATTTCCTTACTATTATACCTGGGGAAAAAAGTTGTTTTTCCAGGACTGTGACAAGGCAGTGCAGGAGGGTACATGAAACCCCTTAATGCTGCCTGCCCGGAGTGTTTCACGTTACACTCAGTACGGATACACGTGGGAATTTTGGATTCAGCTGATGAATGCATACAAGCAGCCAGATGGCAAGCAGGCAAAAACCTTGCTTATGTCTCAGGTGCATTAAGTCCCTGCGCTGCTTCTATTTCTTTTTAAAAAAACCCATACACACAGAGAAATTATCCAATAAATTCCTAAATAAATTGATGAGATAGCTACTTCATTCTAGTAACTTAAATTCAAACAGAATTATGAGAAAAACACCACAACCAAATATTTTCATAGTCAAGATGATGCTACAGATTTGAACCTAGCATACAGCTACTCTTGACCTCTCTGCAGATTTCGTGTGTTCCTTTTTCCAAGCCCAGTGTCAGAACGAGTCTGACACAAAACTAAGGACAAACACCCGCTCCTTTGAACTGCCAGCCTTCAAGGCCATTCCCGGGTGTACCAGGAGGTGGTGCACTAGTCCCCGCTTTAATCACCAGTTGTGTGCCTGGTGTAACTATTGACACTTCTGTATGATACAGGAATGTATTTTCTCGCAAATTTTTAAAATGTCTTATTAGTAGGTTAAAAAACCCCTATTTTTTTCCCCCCTAAGGATAACACAGAGTATTTAATTTTATCATGGATGCAATAAGGGGAAGCACAAACCTAGCACAGATTTGCTAATCAATTACTGGGAAGGACTTCAGATACTTCTTGAAGGCACATAGAGGTAAATAGCATTGAATACAACACTGAAATGCCTCCTTCCAGTTCCAAATATGTAATAAAGAATTTAAGGTGGAAATTACTTGTGGCTACAGGTATTTGAGATGCAGTTAGTACAAATGATATTCATTAATACAAACAATGTAAATTATGATGCAGGCTCTTTGTTTCTATGAAAAATATCTTGCTTCTTTGGGATGCTGAATTAATGCTTCCAGGACAACATGTACTTCCATCTGAAACATCGTTGACTGCTTTTTTTCTTATAAAGGATCTAATGACACCTTCAGTGAAAAAAAAAAAAAAAAAAAAAAAAAAATATACACTGAACAAAGCAATTTTGTTTCAAAATAGAGAGATACAATTATAAATGTAGACTACAACTGCATTTACACTGCTGCAATTTCTAGTATAATGCTGTCTTTTGATCTAGTTGAACAGGCTTCACAAAGAGAAAATACAGATGACAGGCTGAAGAGCTCAGAACCACAACTTCCTTCCAGTAAGTCTTCTTTCATTTCTTCAAGCTATTAAGCAATTCTGTATTTTCTAAGCTTCTGCAGAAGACACACACCTTCAATTTGAAACTGAAATTGCCTAACCAGTTACACACACTGGTTTCTTTCTGCTTAGTTATTTGCTTTAAATAGAACCTAGATGGAGCAAATACTGATGTTTTTCAGGCAGCCTAGCTGCTTGGACTTGCCACAGAGTAAAGGCGAAGTCATATTACAGAAAATTTAAAAGAAAGTAAATCTTTGCATCTCAAAAGTTAAAAGGGCCATGTGCAGCAAGCTGTAAATGAAGATATGTTTAGATACACTCACTTGTGTGTAGCTATGCAGGGTATCACATTATATTAGATCTATTAACTGCCTTTGTACAGTAGCTACAAAAGTAGAATATTATTCCTCCACACTCAGACTGACGTTTGAAGCTGCTCTGGAGGAAGGATCAAGAGGCCCTCCCTAATTTTATCTGTCAGAGCTAGGAAAAAGCAGATCACAGAGCAGGAGTAGTAAGAAAATTGTTCTACTAGCAGGCCCACCAACTGCTATAACTCAGTAAGGGTGTTCATACTGCAGGGTATTTTTTTGGTTTGTTTGTTTTTCCCAGAGTTCCTACTTTGTTGATGATACAAGGTGTGTTTGTGTGCGAAAGAGGAAGGAGGGAAGAAAACAGCTAAAGGCAGATCGCCTGGGTACTGCAGAGAGCAACTGGAAAACATTAGACTCCATGGCATTGCCCCACAGCCACCTATGGAGCATGCTAATATTTGTGGGTTGAACTGTGGTGGTCACAAATGAAGTCAATACTAATTTTGTTCACAGATTGCAGCATTAGTTTATCTGTTGTGCAGTTCAACTAGGATGTCTGATGACTGGTTTTACAGCCGTTTTTCTCTTTTAAGCAAGGTATGTTTTACCCATCTAGCCCACATCACACCTATTTATTACTGATTTTAAGGAAAAAAAATAAGATTGGAGTGTTGCCCCCATCTCCCTTCTTTGTTGGGTTGCCATGTTTTCTTTTACCGTGTTTCTTTTAATCTGAAAAAAGTCCAATAGATAAAGAAGTTATCTTAGCATTTGATTTTTGTAACTCTTACTATACATTGCTTCAACAAATGCTCATCTCTAGCTACAGTAATACTTCTGTGCTTTAGTATTCCTTCTTGAGGAACGTAAGTTAAATCCATGGTACAGCCACACAGACAGCTGTGAGGATTTCTAAAAACAGACAGGGAGGTAAAACACTTTGGTTCTTTATTGAGTGAATCCATCTGTGACTTCAGTGGTAATTTTGTTTATTTAAAGCACTTGCCTCTGGAGGCTATATACATTTGTCCTTTGCAACCGTCAAGAAGAGACAGTCTCAACATGTACCTCAAATGAACTTCCATGTATCACCCTGCTTTGCACACCACAAAACCTTTCTCTGAACTCATACACGTCCAGGAACTTAAGCAAAGACACGCCCGATTCTTAAATGCTTTATTTTTCTTAAGGAGAATTTAAAAAAACCCCACATACTGTATGTATACACAACCACTAAAAGTTTTATTATATTAATTCCATGCCTCCCTGAAATCAGTATAAAACCAGCCTCATAACTCTAAACTAACGTTAAAATTATGGCCAAGAGTTTGGCAATGAGGCAATGAACAGAACTGCAAGTCACTGTGACTGGGATTTTGCTGTGTGTTTATGTTTTGGGGAGTAAGGTGGATACTGCCATCTCTAAGCCAAATACTGGTTTCTGACTATAGCACGTTTCATTGAAATCACTTCACAAGAGGAAAAATAAAATACAGTAAAGGCAGCATAATGCTAATATATCATTTAGTAATGCTAACAACATTGGCAGTGTAATGCAAACAGTAATTTAAAAAAGTATTCAATCTTCACTGAATTATAAAGGAAATCATACAGCGGGAGGGGGAGATGCAACATTAAATAAAACATTCTTAGCAGCTGTAATAGAAAAACAGCTTTCCCTTTGTTTTGATGTAGTGAATCAGTGATTTATTACAAGTAAATGACTTGACTTTTCTTTGGCAAGCTGATAAAATTTTCCTGTTACTACCAGGGATTGCAACTACTCTGGATTTTGCATTTACTTCCTTGTTTGTGTTGCAGCAGCATCAAGTCTGGTATAAGATGGTGTTTATTATAGCTATCTGCCCACTGCAAATATATTTATTTCAGTTAAAGAAAAGACACACAACAGGAACTCAAGAAGGACAGAGTTTTGCTCAGATTGAAAGCTTAAACACATTTATTTACATTTAAGAAGTTTTTCAAACTTAAGTGGCCTTCTGACCTCTCAGCTTATCTGTTTGCATCCACAGCTACCCCCATTTTTCCTCTGTACATCATGCAGTGTACTACTGTGTTGAAATAAACTGCACCTGTTGATGCATCATGGTGACCCTACATTAATTTTGCAATTAAAAATCCACAATATTCTACAATACTGAAACAGGAAGGCCAGGAACTCCAGCTTTTCACAAACACTGTGCTGCTAGCAATCCGAGTGGGGTGATAAGGTGGGCGTTCCTCGTTTACACCCCACAGGACACATCAGCCCTTCCTGAAGGTGAAATACAGCTCTGTGCAAGAGGCTGACAAGGCACTAGGCCCACAGTCACTAGCAGTCCACCTCTGGTCTACTGGAACAGATTGGTCTCATGCAAATCATCATACAAAAGAGCGAAATGCCAGAAAGTGGCTTGAAAATGAGAGTTCTAGAGAACAGCTGTAGCCATAAAGTGGGGTGGCAGGCAGCTCTGCCTTGTGACTGCATCATTTCGTGTATGTTCCTTTAGGCAATGCTGACTGAATTGCTCCAGTGTCCCCACACTCTACTTCTGCTGCTGTAAGCTATTGACTGTTCCTCCTGAGCCTGTACATCCATCATCTAACAACAACAGTGTCTGGGCAGAATTCCTACTCACTTCAGCAGGGCATTTTGCTTTTAAAATCAATTGCTGTGATAAAGTCCCAAGTTCAAGAGCAATCAACTCCTGCCCCTTCAGCAGCACTGGGGGTCGGGGAAGTCAGCAAGTCTAGCTAAGTGAGGGCTGAGTTTGAACTTGAAGAAGTTCTGCTTCTAATTTACTAAAAAGGAAAATACACAAATGAAAACAGTGTTTCACAGCTGTTGCTCGGACTGCCACTATCAGGGGCTGCAAGGCTACAGGAATCCTGATGATTTACAGCACTTTAGATTAAAAACTGCCAGACCACTTCAAGTCTGAATTTACAGAACAAGTTAGTTTGCCCTTTTCTTGTCAGGAAACAAAGATGAATCCAACACCAGTAACAGAACAGCCCTTACTCAAAGCAAGAGATATTTTGATAGAAGTGGGTAAGGAACAGTCTCACATAATACTATTAGCAGCTTTGGCCTTTGTTTTTCTGCAGTAGCACACTGCAGAGAGAGGTTTCAGTTGGATGGATCCTACCTACCAATATAATGCTAACCCATTTTAAGAAAAACTGCTGATGTTTTTATGCCAGTCTATTGAAAGACAATGCATGCTTCTGTATAATGGCCTGAATTTCTGTGTTTTTTTTTTTTTTTTTCAAATAAAAAGATAAATCTTAAATATTTATTGCTATCTATGCATATAATGAAAATCTACAGAATTCTTCTTGAAGAGTTTACAGATGATACATCATCACTGTTATTAGTAAGGCTTCTCTTTTTTAAAAAAATCATCCCTATAGTGCATTTATTAAAATACCATCAACATAAATAAAGCAAAATAGAAGAGGGAATAAGGAGAAGGAAGACAAACTTTACAAGCAGGGTCTTTTTTGCTTAATTTCTGAGTTTAAACCACCAGCTTGATTATATTCTGATCTACTAATTTTGCATACGTAACTTTCCAGAACATAGTGCAGATGTACTAATAAATAGTAGTAACAATAGAAATAAATAAGGCCAAGAAAATTTTAAGGTTTTCTGATGTGTTTCTTTTGGTGGGGGAGACAGGAAGACAGAAATTTGGCAAGAGGAAAAGGTATGTCATCAAGGGAAAGAAGGAAGAAGTCACAGTAGAAAATAGGGAGGAGACTGTGAGAGACAAATCAAGTAATAGAGTGTCAAAGCCCAGATGAAGTGCTTCAAGTCTGGTGAAGTCCCCACTGACTGGAAAAGGGGAAACATAACCCCCATTTTCAAAACGGGTACGAAGGAAGAACCAGGGAACTATAGGCCAGTCAGTCTCACCTCTGTGCCCGGTAAGGTCATGGAGCAGATCCTCCTGGAGGCACTGCTGAGACAGAAGACTAGTGAAGAGGTGATTGGGTACAGTCAGCATGGCTTCACCAAGGGCAAGTCATGCCTGACAAACCTGGTGGCCTTCTATGAGAAGGTCACAACCTCAGCTGATGAGGGGCGAGCAACTGATGTCA
>NW_008585880.1:0-2487 GCF_000691845.1 Merops nubicus | reverse complement strand
CTAATCTTGTAAAGCTGTTACTATGGATGTCTGGTTTAAATCCATTCATGTGGATGAGAGAATTCTAGGGTTGAGGTCTGAGAGGAAGGTTCTAAGTCCTATGTGGTATTGCTGTTTTACGAAGCTTATTTCTTTTAGATGTCCAATCATACAAAAGCATTGAGCTGGGCACTAGACAGGTTTATCATTGAACAAACAACCTCAATAAGATGAACTGGTTTTATCTTTAATTCAGTGTGCAGTGACACTAGAGTTTCAGAGAAAGACAAGGGAAAAAAATCTTCAGTTCTGGGAAGACTTGTCAATAATTTCATGGTGAAAGGTGGTTACTGGGGGCAATAGATGGTATGACCTTTCACTTAATCAATAAGTTATGAATTTATATTTCTTATGTGCAAGCATAACATCTTTAAATTTAGAGAAATGTACTCAGTGCTGAAGATGAAAAAGACACGTTTCCATCTAATCTGCTCCTTTCATCTATCTATCCACCAATTTTCTTCCTGAGATGAATGAATAAGCATGTATATTGTATTATAGAGCTCATCCAGTTCTGAAATTTTGATGCTAATCTCTTTTTCTTTTTTTCTATGTTGTCCTCCCTCTAATTCAACCATCTTATCCATATAGATTTCTCTTTTAATTATTTCTGAAATAAAACAGAACTTAAATCTAGGCTATAAGAAGCCTGAAATGTCTTTTTGTTGTCAGTGCTATACCAAATAGCCTGAGAGGTGTTTTTGACAAATGTAGAAATATAGATTTCTAGAAACAGATGAAGCTTTTATGAGACAGAGGAAAGTCAGAAGTGAGAGCCTAGGTAAATTTCCACATCTTTTTATCTGTGATAGGTAAGAAAACCAAACAAATATTTCTGCTTTAAGTATGTAGTTTTTAGTGCTGGTTATCTCTCTTAGAATTATATGGGGATATAATTCAGTTTTCTTCTGGTGGGTAGTATAAGATAGTTGCATTTGTGTTTGTTCTTTAAAGCTAACGTGGTCTAAGAGGATGCATAATAACAGTGGCAAACATTCAGTGGGACTGGAGACTTGAAGCATATTACTTCTAAAGTCTCTTGTGTTTTAGCTCAATAATATTGCTGTTAAGTATTGACAGTGAGCAAAAAATGCTGTCTTATTTATTTTCTTGAGGTTTCTTCTAGTAGTCTGAATTTCAAGAGGAAGCCAGCTGCACCAAAAAAAAAAAAAAAAAAAAAAAAATTAAGAGTAGCTGCGCATGGACTGGAAATTTTGTAAATCTCCAACAAGTTTTTTTCTTCCTTTTTTTATGTAGAAACTGCATTTGAAAACTTGCTTATGTACTATCTTATTGTGTTCTGACATATCTTAACAGGAGGGCTTTTATGATAGCAATGCAGCAGCCAGTTGAACAACTCTTGGGGTCTGTATTGCAAGTGTAGATGTTGGAGCCGTTTGGGTTTCTAACCAAATGTTCGCTCATTTCTACAGAAGAGTTCTGAGACTTGATAAGGCACTTGCTTGGCACTGATACAGATTATGAACAATTTACTGTTATTGGAGATAAGCAACTCGCACAAGTAATTCCTCTAACCAGAACTATTTGCATGACTTGAATGTGGAAGACGTTCACAGTAGAATTATTAGCTGTATGGATGCAAGATGACTATATTTGCTGTTACTGCATCTTGGAGTGTTAGCCTAGAGAGCTTAAAACTCCGTCAGATCAGTGTGTTGCTGGTGCTCAGCTCAACTGTCTATAAATGGATCTAGTTAAACTGTTTCATGGGACCATCAGCTTTTTAGAAGGTCATCTTGTTTTGTTCAGCTGAGACCCTGAGTGAAGGAAGCATTCCTGTTTGAAATAGTCATCAGGTGTTTTGTAAATAGATTTTTTTTTTTTTCTTTCTTTCCCATGGGAACGTAAACAACACTGTGTCACTTCCATGAAGGACAGAGGATCTTTGTAGTTTCTGAGTGAATTGGGAATTGACCCTAGGAAGTTATTATGTCGTTATAATAAAGACACTGTGCCCACTTAGGAATTTTCTCTGAGAGGCTGCTGCTGTTCAGCTGCCACTGATGTACTGCTTTCCCTTTCCATTAAAATAAAAGATTCTGTCTGGCAGACATTCATTAGCATAAAGCTTTGATCAGTGTAATTATCTCTAGGCAAAAAATTAGTTCTTCCTTTCTTTTTTTTTTCAAAATTAAATAATGAGCAGAATATTATCAATTCTAAAAATGTACCCACAACCTAATTTAAAAACTGTACCTAACGTGCTGCAGAATGCTGACAAAGTAATCCTCTTTCTTAAATCCTCTTTCTGTCATTGATTTGTCACATGTTTGTTTTCATCAGTCTCATAGCCAAGGTGAACCTTTGCTTCAAAGATTATTCTTTTTCTTGGGTTTTTGTTTTTGAATGACCTCTTTTCTTTTACTTTTTTGTCTCATCAACCAGGCAGTTAGGCAAAACTGCAAAGATCAGTAACATCAGGAATCA
>NW_008585879.1:0-1340 GCF_000691845.1 Merops nubicus | reverse complement strand
CAGAAATAGTTCCAAGGTCCCACGGAGGGGCAGCTGACTAAGATGTAAAATTCTTTGCAAGAAGGAGATGAGAGTAGAAGAGTGCTATCTTGAGGTCTGTACCCCACAGGTGCATTTATATGGGGGTGTTGGTTGATAGCCAACTGAATGTGAGCCAGCAGTGTGCCCAGGTGGCCAAGAAGGCAAATGACATCCTGGCCTGGATCAGAAACGGTGTGACCAGCAGGAGTAGGGAAGTGATTGAGCCACTGGACTTGGCACTGGTGAGGCCTCGGCTTGACTACTGTGTTCAGTTTTGGGCATCACAGTATAAGAAGGACATTGAGGTGCTGGAGCTGGTCCAGAGAAGGGCAGTGAAGCTGGTGAAGGGTTTGGGGACATGTCTTATGAGGAGCAGCTGAGGGAATTGGGTTTGTTTAGCCTGGAGAAGAGGAGGCTGAGGGGAGACCTTATTGCTCTCTACAATTACCTGAAAGGAGGTTGTAGTGAGGTGGGGGCTTGTCTCTTCTCCCAGGTTACTAGCGATAGGATGAGACAAAATGGGCTCAGGTTGTGCCAGGGGAGGTTTAGAATGGATGTTCAGAAGAATTTCTTTACTGAAAGAGTGGTGAGGTGTTGGAACAGGCTGCCTAGGGAGGTGGTGGATCCCTGGAGGTGTTCAAATAAACATGTAGATGTGGCACTTGGGGACATGGTGTAATGGTCATGGTGGTGTTGGGTGAGGGCTGGACTTGATGATCTTAGAGGTCTTTTCCAATGCTAATGATTCTGTGATTCTTAGAAAATGGGGGAGAGCATGGGGGTTTGGGTGTCCTTTTCTCTTTCAGCACACACCTCTGCCACCTGCATGAGGCCATGGGTTACAGTTTTGAGATTGCTTTTTATTCTGTCCTTTAAAAGTACATGCTGGTAACCTGTTCTCACCAGGGTTCCTTCATTCTGTGGTAGATTGATGTCCTGAGTAATATTAATATTTTGGGGTTTCTTTCTTTCAGGAAGGTTCTGGCAGAGATCTTGTTGGGTTTATGTTTGATAACATAAGAAACATCACAGCAAAGAAACTGTATACCACTCCATATTCCCAGATGGTATTATTGGGTTATTGAAGTGCACTTTCATCCCTCAGCAGGATCGTTAAGCGGCAGGGAACGAAGCTATTTAAATGAAGTTGTATTCCTTCTTTGTCTGTGCAGAAGCAGCACAAAACTCCTGGACTTCACGTCCGTCCCGGATGCTGAAAGGGATGTCCAGTCCCTTGACACCGGTTTTCCTCCAGGTAGGTGGCCGTCATCGCGGAAGCCATCCGTTTGGGGAGCCAAGGGACGACTTCACCACGAGAC
>NW_008585878.1:0-6873 GCF_000691845.1 Merops nubicus | reverse complement strand
ACCCGGCCTCCACCTGCGTCCTGACCGGCGCGGGAGGGCAGGGTGCGTGCTCCGGCCGCTCCCAGCTCGAAGGAGGTAACGGCGGAGCGAAACAGTTCCCTCCAACAGCACTTACAGGGGCAGGATTGACCTGGAGGATGGAAAACAAAGGACTTTCTCTCTGGTGTGAGTATCTTAGATTGAAAGAACCACATCAAATACAGGCAATGGTGGTCCGGTATGAAAGTTATAGACTTCAGCTATAAACTTCTCAAGTTCTTCTGTGTTCTTTTGAGATCTGTATTTGTACAGTACAAAAGAAGATAACGTCTGTTTATACAAAGAATTTATTTTATACACATTTACCTACAAAATATACAGCAGTTAAAAATAATGGGTGGGCAGAAGACTTCGTGGAAAAAATTACAGGAGACAATTCTTAACGTCTCAACTGACAAAGTTACACCAATAGGCTGCCCTTAGAAGCCAGCCTACCTTATTGTAGTACAGTTACAGAAGTTGCAACAGCTTTGCAGTTTTAGTCAATCAAGAGTTTGAAACAATTAAAAAGGCACCTTGAACAACTTAAACTCTTAAAACTCTTTACAGTTTTAGCTACTAAAAAGTTATGCTTTACGCATATAACGTCCACATCTTCTTTTTAACACTCTGAATAACAAATGCTGTTATTTATTGTGGCACTCCTATATTCTCTTCATCAAATCTGAAGTTACATTTGCAATACTATTTTCATTGTCAGACTATCACAGCATAAAAATCCACTCAGAATGGTCACATGGACTTCAGATACAGTACAATGTTACAATCTGGAGGATATAAGCATATTTAAGACAATGTTTAAAATACTAAAATCTTAAAATAGCAGTGTTGTGAACCAGATCAAACAAGGAACTAGGTATGACCACAACCAAAGTGGCTGGTGCACAACAGACACGATTTGACAAATGTGATCCTTGATACATTTGCAAAGTTCTTAAGGTTTTCTCCAGCACAGACAGGCTGTCTCTCTGCGAGCCTTTGAACCAGTTCGAGAAAGTGACCAGGAGACAAGGACAGCTGTAATAAGTGTGCTAATAAAACATGATGGGAATGGTATATGTTCCTTTCAGTACTGTTCATGAGAACAGAAAAAACTCCTTCCAGCAAATATTACTTTTCCTGAACATTGGCATTGACTTGCTATTTACAATAGCTTACAAAGACATCACAAAAATGAGGTTTGATTTTCAAGTTTAGCTTCACAGCCGATTGACATACTTTGCCTGTATGTTCTGTTCTAGCTGAAGTAAAAAAGTGACACTAATACTGAAAAAGAGGTAATCAGAAGTAGCAAAAGCACTGATAATATGACAACAAAATTTGGAGAAATATTCAAGAAAGTAATATTGCACACTTTCACTCTCAACTGTGTAAGACTTTCACTCCCAGGCAGTGACAGCCAGTCCTGTGTGTATTTTGCTGTCATACTACCTTAAAAAAAGGTCATTTTTGGTTTCCATGGCAGTGGGAAAAAAACTGAAGGAAGATAGCCCTTATTGAACGTGAGGCCTAGGTTTCAAAATTAATTTTCCAGTCTGCAAGACAAAAAAAAAAAAAAAAAAAGTTTAGACCCTGAAAGTTAAGCCAAACAATTGCACCTCAAGTTCAATTTTACAGGCTGAGTTTAAAAGGACGCAGAGCAATACCAGCCACTCTATATCCCTGTGTTACAGACCCACAGGATTCGTTAAGGCATACACAAGTGCTGTTCGGAAAAGCCGTGCACATTTACAAATTATCTGAGTTTTTTAAAAACACAAGGTTTAGGCAATGAACAAGTAGCACTTACATCATCACAGGACATATTATATTCTGCCAGAACAGTTCGACATCGAGCTGCTATACTGTGCGGGCTGTGTCAAGGAAAGCAGCCACCACTTGTACACAGAGTAAATAAAAACTGGAAAAGCAGTATTGCATAGGCTTCAGTAACAGCAGGAGCTGCAACGCCTTTACCCTGACCACCACAATCGAAGGATACATTGATGGTGCCACCACTCGTTTATGTATTCCAGCAAAGAACAAGCCTATTAACGTAATACAGCTAATTGTGAAAAATGGGTGATTCCAAAGTGATGTAAAAAATGACACCTAGGAAAGAAATCAGATTAGTCCCCTATATACTTTCTAAAGCATATAAAAAGTTGCTGCCTAGTTCACTTGATTAAAAAAAAACCAAAACAAAACAAAAAACAACCTGCTCCTAGCCATTTCTTGTGAACAATTCTTAAGGTAAGCATTCAAGGTGTAATTTTTTGGTAGGCATTGTCCCAGGATATACTCCACAACAATTCCAGACTGCTTGAGAGCTTAACTACAACTATCTCCCAGTTCCACAGGAGAACCTCCTTTAGTCTGTCAGTTTTCAATATACTGTACACCACTTGGCTGCCACACAGAGCTAGGGAACAGACTGCACTCGGGATTAACCTGAGCTTTACCTTTTGTGTCTCTGGGTCTATTAACCAGTTCCAAGCGCCAGTTGCTGTGCAGACCGATACCACTATCAGAATCACTGGTAAAGAAAAGAATGAGACTCATAAACAATAGTATACCTCAATCCTATTAAGAAGCATTTACTTTTCAGCAACAGCTCCGAAGCATTTATTTCTTTTCCCACTGCTCAGGGAGGGAAAGCTTCTACTCAGATGGTAAAACTGAAAATAGGCAAAGAAACTTCCATCATATGAAACCATAAAGATTTTATACAAGTTTTCTGGACAGGACAAGTAGGCATCAAAATAAGAGTTCTGTCAAGTAAAAACATCCTGGTGGTTTGAAGAAATTAAAGTTTTTAAAATAACAAAGGTAGCAAAAATTGAGTTGGAGGACTAAGAGCTGTGACAAATGTTCAGTATGCTATCAGACCTTACACAGCCTGGGCAACAGAAATGTGGCACTGCAGAGCAGACCTAAGAAGAGCCCGAGGCATCAGCACCAGCAGTTTCAGTGGCACACCCCAGCGATGTTACACTCCACACCCCAATCAACACAATTACAAGGAAGGAAAGCAGACACCAATTAAAACCCACAAAATTTAAACAGGACTCAGAAGGCACGTTAGCTTTAGCACACAAAGATTAACAAAATCCTCTACACATCCAGAGTGGCTTAGGAAGAATAATCTATTCACTGTTAAGTATATAATGCTAGATATTATTACATTATTACATATTAGAGTAACTCAATACACCAGAGTGATTGTGAGACACCACAAAGGGCCAGGGAATAGGGGTTAATGGAAAAAAAACAGAACGAATACTTAGATAGAGTGCTCATATTCTATTGCATACTCATAAAGCCTTGCAGCTTTCATTGGACATCTGGCAGTTCTGAGTGTTTTCTGTGGAGCCTGAAGTTCTGGATACAAGTAAAGTCTTTTACAGGGAGGGGGGCAAAAGGAAAAATAAAACCCACACACCAAACCCAAAAAAAAAGGCCCAGAGATATCAGCCTTTAGGAGCATAGGAAAGAACCTGAAAACAAACCCAACAAACCCCAGATATTAATGAAATACTACTTGCAGTTTTGTAAGACTGCTACAATTTACTACTGAGTTGCACATTTCTTATCAATATTACTAAATCAGAATCAAAATTAAGAAGTAACCCTAATAAGTTCTGTCTTCAAGAGGCAGTTGGAAAAATACCCAAAGCACAGAGCTTCAACCCTGTATATATAATTTTTTCAGGATAGCAGGAGGAAAAGTTGACACTGAATTAAATAAACCTTTACATTTAAAGTAAAAACACCATCTTTTACATGAATTACAGTACTCTGAAAATAAGCAGTTAGGGAAAAAAGTTACCTAGTGAACACAATAATATTATTCTACAAGTGTCACTGAAATACACTTAGAAGTTTCCAGTACTTTTTTTAATTACATCTGACAGTAAATAGCAATTCTGGAAGGCAAACGCATTCCTACAGCAGGTGCCCAGAAGTTGGGTAGATCTGCTTACAAATACGTGTTTGCCTCCCAATCGCTCTGAAACAAGGGGGGCTGGGGTGGTGGTGTTTGGTTGTGTTTTGGGGTGGGTGGGGTTTTTTTGTTGGTTTTGCTTTATGTAGTCACTCCTCCGATTCCTTCATTAGAAATTAACCTCTTGGCCTCTAAAGAGAAAAGAGGCTATTTTATATATTCTTAAAAAAATGTCTGTACTCTTTGAGTATGGTAACTTCAGCAGAATCTCACAAGAAAAAAAGCAGTCTGTTTCCACCATGGACTACTGATCCCAAAGCTCACAGAGTACCTGTGGCATTTTTTGCCTTCCCCACTCCTTCAAACTGTCCAGTTAGAACACAGATGAGGACACATTCTGCCCTTATGGCACACTGCTGTAACTTTTTCACCTTCAATTTTATAAGGACTATCTCATCCAACTATATTTAGTTCAACTAACTATAATGACCGCCTGAGAAGTCTAAGCCTTAAAAAAAAAAAACCAAACCAAGAAAAAAAAAACAAACCAAAACAGAAATAAATACATCAACTTGCTGTCCCAACTATTCCCAGAATAATTCAGCCTTAAGCAAATTCAATCTTGACCTAATTTTTCTAACTCTGGCTAAAGTACTAGCTTGGTATCTTGTATTACCTTGTAAGTTGCACAGTTTGAAAGTATGCCACAGAAAGTTCAAAGGCAGTTTAAGCACAGATTTTTGTTTGGGCAAACATAAATCAAAGACACACAGAGGTAAATCTAAAAAGCTTGAGAAGAGAGAATCCTATTTATCCCTTGGAACATCAAACTTACTTCTCCAACGTCCTGTAGCTGGTTGCAAACATGCAATGTATTCAGTAAGTCTTCTTTCAAAAGCTTTGAGATCTGGGGAGGATGTATATCAAGCATAATTAGATCTTCATCTATTTAGCCAAGTTGTAATGTAAAAGATAAAAGGAATTCACTTTTCCCCTGTGCAAACTCATTTCTAAACAGGCAGAGAGAACCAATGCAATGATCATTTAGATGTAATAAAAGCACAGTCAAAGTAGCTTCATACAACGTTAGCTAAAAATTACAATGGTGGAGTTACACTACATGCAAGAAACATTCCCAGTTATGGAAAAGAAAATCAATACAGTCAAGAAATCAAAGTACTTTAGACATATTTAAAAATACTGGTAGTTAGAGTTAGAATAGCTTAAATAACCCCTCCACATAAGGAAAAAAAATATCACATTTTGGAGTATTAAGTACATCTGGAAAACATTAAGTTCCACTACCTACATAATGGTAATTAAAAAGCAAGCTGGCCACTTGCCATCTGTTCAAGGGATTATTAATAGCAGCATGGTTTCGATGACTTGGTTTTGTAAAAACTTTTAATGCCATGATAAATATATATTTGTACATACAGGTAACATAGAGGTTAAAACCCACAGCAAATACTAGCCCAACAATCTTAATTTTTTTTTTTCCTTAAATAGATCTTTCTTCCCATTGCTATCATCTTCCCATAGTCTTTTCACTGAAATTGCTGTTAAATACTAAACAGCATTTCTAGTTCATATTCCTAATTTAAAAAAAAAAATCTTATCCAGATAATGTCTACAAGAAGTTATTTCACCTGAAGTCCATGTTAGATTTCAGCTTCTCTTCAACAAGGTCAATATTTGACAATATTCCAGTCAAAGCTATAATTCTACCTGGAATTAAGTTTTTATTAGCATCAAGTTAACTTTTGGCTCACATGTTTCAGTTTGCATCACTCCGGAAATTTTCTTCCTTCAACATTAAAGTATTGCTAAGCTATTTACTACAATAAACCAATTAGAGAATAAGATTATAAGAAATATACCTGTTATAATTATTACTAATGCAGTTTTCTGAACTGCAAATTTGCTCCTAAGCGGTTTGCAGGTGAATTCAGGGAGGAAGATTACAGCATCTTGACTTCAGAAACACAACAGTTAACTAGTCTTAATTATTGCCAACAGCCCAGTAGTAACAACCTCTTCTCCACCTCCCTTGTGGGGAAGCTAAACCACTGCCGGCAATTAAAGCTAATTAACTGTTTGCTGACTAGCACAATCCCCCACAACTAGACACTGAAGTGAAGGGGGGAATTTCCATCACATGGAAAATTGCTATTTGAGCAATATCATCCTGCAGGCATAAAATCAAGCTATAGGTAACAAAGTTGTCAAGTAAACACTTGTATAACATAAATAGCACTAAAATACAACACAGAAAAAAAGGCTTTCAGAAAACAGGAACTTAAAGTTTTAACTTATTCTTGGATATCCACATTCTAAGAAGCTTCTTTGAGGTTACTGCTTTAGCACCTAGCAGCTGTAACTATCGAGGCACACTTCTTAGATCCCTACAGCTTGTGCAAACATAACATAGCCGTAGCAACGCCAGACGATCATTTTTTGTTGGCATGCCTACCTCTAGTATCAGTAGATAGAGCAAAACACCTGCTAAGTCTGAGATGCTGGCGCACTTTAAAAATCTCTACCGGTTTTATTTTTGGACCCTAAAAAACTCTTTTCAGGTTTCTGACATCCTATAAGCTGTAACTTCAAAGAACTTGCAAGCCGAACCATCGAAGTTCTCGACAAGAAAGGGTTTTGAGGTCACGCTCCCCAAGTGCCAGAGGAGCCCCGGCGCAGCGTAACGCCGGTGTGTTAGGTGGGACTCAAAGCTGCAAGAAATGCATGCCAGGTACGAAACCTACGAGCGCAGCCCTTGTTACCGCAGCACAAAAACCTCTGCGTGTGCTAAAGCCGAGAAGCCTTACGGAGGAAGGGCCCGGAAAAGGCAAGGCCGCCGGGCAGCTTCCCTCCTCAGCAGAGAAGGCAGCGACCGGCGGGCCCGCGCACGGAGC
>NW_008585877.1:0-6075 GCF_000691845.1 Merops nubicus | reverse complement strand
GTTTTGTTTTGTTTTGTTTTTTCCCTGCTTGATGGTATTTTATTTTTAGTAGTGTGGGTTAAAATATGCACTACTATGAAACGCAGCGTCTTCCCAGTTTTGACTGGCAAGATTTTTAACGCATTTTCGCGAGCTTTTCACTAAAATAGGATGATTGGAGGTTTAAAATTATGGTGGCGTTAGCAGTCCTGTTGCATTAATGTGAAGAAGGAGACAGGCGAGGGCACTTGGGACACTTGGCCAGCCTGCCTTGGGCACCTCACTCGGTTACCTTTTAGCTTAGTATTTATTCTACATATTTTTATAACTTTTAAGCAAGTTGGTGGCATTATGTGGCATTAAAAAATGTGTTTAATGAATGGATATGACTTTCTGCAATGCAGAAGCCATGCAGATTTGAGGTTGAAGTACATTTTAAATGCTGCAGAATTCCAAGTTCCAATCCAGAATGAAGCTGTCTAAACATCTTTTCAGAAACAAGCCTGTACTATTCTGACAATAGGACTTCACCATTAGTTACTAATTAAAGGTTATTACAGCAAAGATCATGTGTACTGATCACGCTGCCCATTGAGAATGGCACATTCTGAATGCTTCTTCCAGCCTCAGGAAGCTGCAGGTTTTGAGGTTCCTTGTAACACTTCACTGATCGTTACGAGTGTGCACAAAATCACTAAATGAAACCATGTTTAGATGATGTTGCAGTAATTGACATAGTAAAGCTAAATGTCTGCATTCATAAAGTGTCTCAGTTGGGATATTCTGTTCTTCAGGGGCATCTTCTGCACCTGCACGTTTGCTGCAATGCATTCGGTGACCAGATTTTTGCTCTTAATTGCTAATTAACTAAGTTTCCTTTCTGTTCTGTTCAATGTATTACCTGGACAAAGTTCAGGAGCAGTGCAGCTCAACTCACAGAAAAGCAGATTCTTGTCCCCTTCTTCTTGGCACCAGGCCTAAATGACACACTAGAGAAATTCAGCTGTTCAAAGATTTGAAGTAATTCAGTTATTAAAACACTGGGACATGGTTCTCTGAGTGGAGCTTTACACCGAAATACACACCAGTCTCTGTACAGAGACAGAGGCATTCTCAGATTTATTTAATTGAAAATGTTCCTCAATTGTAAGCAATATTTGAGTATATTTTTGGAGTTCCTGTAAGGAGAAAGGTCTGAGGTTTTTTGATACCGTGTTGCTAATCTATGCATTTATTTCCACTGGCACCCACAGTATAGGGCATGTCTCACTCACAGAGACCAATTAATTGTCCTACACTTTTGCTATAGGTCCTCATTCCTTAGAAATATATGGGCATTCTTGACTCTATAGATGGTAGAATCTTCATTCCATGGCATCTATTCATATTACATAAAACAAATTACATACAGACATTTGCAGGATTAAAGCTACAAGATGTAAGCTAAAAATATGCTGTGATTAACTTATAGCTCTCTCTGCAGATCTAGAATAGATAAAACTTGTTAACTCTGAACCTGCCAGTTCCCACACTGCTGTACTCAGGATGTAAAAGATCCAAGCATGGGCTTTTTTCCCCTCAAGGAAACATTTGTTAGAACACTTGGTAATATCACTGATTTTCAGTTTCTTGTGGTATTTTCATTTGCAGTATTTATTCACTCCCAGTTTACAACTGTTTGGACGATTTTTGTAACCACAACACAAAATGGTAAGTGTCATTTCAGCAATAAATAAATTGAGTTTAGCCTCCTGAAAACCCAACCAATACGAGTCAGAAAAGGCTGTCTGGTTGGTAAGGTTGCTGTAAAGCACAGTGGATCATCACCACCACTGCACAGTGCTCGGAGATGTTCAGAAGCTGAATTGTCATTCTGCAGGAAATGTTCACGCAGTATTTAAACTGGAACAGAGTTCAAATTGCTAATCCAACTTAATACAGAAATACCTGACATTCTCTTCTTAGAGTTTTACAGCAGCCCCTTTCCAGTCAGCACCAGTCATTCCAGAGTGCAGGCTGCCAGTGCCATCAGACTGCATGGTTTCATGCCCACTGGTCATGGTCTTGTGTCAGGTGAAAAATCTGTCATTGGGGAAAGGCAATTGGGGTTTTTATCTCCCATACAGATGTGAGAAGAGGGAAGATAACTGCAGTTCCTCTGAAGATGCTAAATGATGGCTCCCCAGCCAAGTTCTTATCTCCCAATCCACAATCTACGTCTATCGATTTAAAGTCAGTCCCAGCTTTAAGCCCCAGGAGCTGTACAAAGAGGCACTGGCTGCTGATGCTCTTCTAGATTTTGTGGGCACTGACCACCAGTGACACATCTCTGAGAAACTGGGTAATGGGGTGAGCATGTGTAATTTAAAACCTTTTCATTTTCTCACTGCTTTCTTCCTGTGAAGTTAAATTCAGAGTGAAGTTCAGCAGCACCTCATGATCCACAGGACCCGGCGGCTCATTTGCTGTACGGCCACATCCTGCACTTCTTGGTGTTTCTTTTCTGAACGTTTCCAAGGTGACAGCAGCTCATACATGGAGCTTTCCAGCTTTCAGGCAGAAAGACATGCCAATAATGGAACCTTAATTTCTGCAGCGTGGTTCATATCAGATTACATAAAAAACTTCTCTGCTCCTAACCTATGATACAGATCAACTGTAAACAATGGCAAAATATTGCCAAGCATCTTACCGATGAGTTACAGGCGTAGTGAGAAAGAATGAGAGGGTCATTTGCTATCAGAGGAATGCCCCGGGATGACAGCAGCTGGGAGTGCAGCACTGAGAGCAATACATCTGGAGTAAGGCAATCATCCCCAGTCCTGGAACTGACCTTGGCTCTGGGGCAAAAAGGGGGAGTTTCACCCCAAATCTGTGCACAGGGAAAAGAAAAAGTGGGCAGAGTGTCTGGCTGCACCACACGCCCTGGTGACCAGAAAATGTCAAGACCGAGGGAGGAACGAGATGTTCTACAGAACATTTGGAATCAGATAAAAGCTAGATTTCTCAGCCAGCCCTTTAGGTGATAGGAAAAGTAATATTGTCATTATAGTGATACATATTAAATACAGACAGATTTGTGCTGGGGCCAGGGGACATTCATACAGTGCCAGCACAGTACAGCCTCTGAAATGAGCTAAATATTCCCACTGTGCGATTGCTGTTGATATTCCCAAATCTCATTTACAAAAATAGGCATATGTGTGTAGTTTATATATCTAGAGACATTTGGCGACGTTGCCACAACAGTCTTTCATGAGCTGTTTCTGTGGAATCGGGGGAGAGTGAAACTAATGATCCATGTGCTACATTTTCTGCGTCTAAAAATGATGCGCGTCAGTACGACATCCTTCCTTTGCTGGCAGGAAACCCACCTGCCCTGTTTAGAGAATGATCTATTAAGACTATCAGGTAATGCAGTGCAACTATAAAATAGATTTAGATAGTGCCCTTTTGATATGCTCTCAAAACCCTGAGGTTTTAAAGGACTATGGAAACTTGGTATTTGTCCCAAATCACTGAGTGTGTTTCTCCTCGATTCCATCGAATTATGTCCCCAAATAAATTTATGGCAGCAGTTACAAAAGAATGAATGACTATGGTCAGCAAAAAGTCAAACCTGTTACATGTTCCTAAAGAAAAATACTTGACAGATTTTGAAGTGTGGGTTTCTGGTTTTAATTATAGTAAACAATTACTTCAAAGCTGTGACCTTTGCTTACTACTTGAGAAAGGGTAAATACTCAAAAAAATTAGTCACTGTTAATATAGTAATAATAACAACTGATGACTTAATAGATAACAACGTTTAAATGATAGTTACTTGTAAAATTGTCCAGATGTGGTGGAGCCCATGCACCTTTGATGGCCAGGTAACATGGATGTGCTGATGAGGTATCAGGCTGGCCATTAATACCCAGCCTTGCCAGACCTGCCACAGCTTCGTGGGCACCACAGCAAGAGAAAAGTTTGTTCCAGGCCCTGACCTGGCATGCTGGTCACACGGGAGCGTGGTCTGATCCCAGGCAGTCTCTGCTGACCCAGCTGAGCTCCACAGGCAAGGTCAGATCACAGGGTGGGTATTTTCATAAACACTGCTGCCTGCGGCCAGAGGGATTGAGTAGTAATTTAGTAGAGTGACAATAAGGATTAAGAAACATTTAGTATCACGGGCCATCTTTTTAAGAATATTTGACAGTTCCAAGCCAGTAGCTAAAGGAAAGCTTTAATTATTTTCAAGAGGATTAGATGAGAAAGATTTGGGAGCTTATTTATTTTGTTTTGTTGTGATGTTTTAATAGCAATTGTAATTGTTTTTTAATCTATCTCTTGAGCAATTTTAATCTGTCATTGACTGTAAAGAGTTTGATATATTCTGTGAGAATTGTAGGAAATGAAATATATTGTTCATCATTATTATGTTATTCCCTCTCCTCCTTTTGGCTAATAGGAATAATTAATTTTGAGGAGAGGTGTACACACATATATAGATATGTATACAGCCTATTCTCTATTAAAGCTGTACTGTCATGCAGAATCAATTAAAGCCAAGGCTGCATGACCTAGCATTTGTCCTTCCTCTATAGAGGATATAATTAAGGCCCGTGTACATCAAATGTAACTTTTTTATCTGAGAGAAAATACACATTGCTTGTAGAATTTTGTGGGAATGGCTCTTAGAACATCTCTTTTCTGAAGTACAGACACAAAGCAGTAGAAAAATGAGTCCTGTGAAAATTATTAATACCCTGTGATATATTCCCATCACAACTGCATTGAGTCTTTGGTGGGCAATCACCTTACTGGTTTGGGCTGTAGAGCTGCTGAAAAAAGGAGCACAGTGGTAGAAGGAGAAGTGAAGAAAGAACTAACTTAATGAACTTAGAGAAAACATGTAGGTGATACTCTTCTTTCTTTTTTGCAGTATCAGAACCACCGACAGCGAAGAACATCTTCATGGGATCAAAGCCAGTAAGTGCCAATAGTGTAGCTGTTGTAGAAGTGCAGTTCCTTTGGTTATGATTCTTTAGGGGTTTGCCATCATATTTTTACTGGGTTTAATTGTCAAATTTGTAGCAACCTCTATCCTTTCAGAGCAACGCTGCCGTGACGTTACACCAACAGACAAAGACACACTCCCACACTTAGAGATGTGTTGTACTCATGTAAAATACACCTATACACACACTCACCCTGAAGGTACCAAGTGCTGATTTTTGCTATTTTTACAGACATGTGCTGAAGACACCGAAACCTGTTCTTTTTTACTAGTAAGTGACAGCTGTCTAGGCAGTGAGAGAAACAATACCAAGGAATTCTCAGAGTGGGTACACAGCTCAGGAGAACACCATCCTTGAGAGGAGGAAAACTATGAAAAGATGTCAACTGAAAATATCCTGAAAGGTGTAAATCTGTTCTGTTATAAAGAGACAAAATCAGTCTGTTCTTTATGTCATCCTGTAAATTCAATCAAAATCTTGGCTTCCTTCCTTAAAAAAAAAAAAAAATTATGCAACAATCCAACTACTTGAGTTTAAATTTTTTGTCTTTTCACCTTAGCGTGCACTAGCTGCAGGCATGACACTTGGAATGTGCAGAGGAAGGAAAAGATCAGAAAGAAAATAACCCCTCATATCGTTCTTACAGGTCTAGGCAGGTACATTTGTGCATGTGCTGTGTACACCTGTACAGCTCTTCTCCTCCTGGACCCCACGGGGCTGTTATTCCTCCCACCCCTTAGCTGCCATTTCAGTTATTAATATTAAGTAGTAATACAAAGTTAGGCACGTGAAAAGAGAAATCAAACACTTTTCCCCCCGTGCATCCATTCATTTGCTTAATGTACGTTAATTTTTGCTTTACGATATTTCTTTGTCTCCTTCCCAGCGTTTCCTTTGTGGGTTGGTTTTAAAATTATCGTTCGGGACTGAACAGCACCACAAGGCAGAGCAGGAGGAGGAGAGGAGGAAAGAGCGAATATGGATGAGAAAACCGAGTTTGACCTGCAAATAAAGCTGACCCCAAGCTCCCAAAAGCCTGGCCGGGCTTCCGCAGTGGCGAGTGGCGATGCCGGCGGGCGAGCGGCGGTGCGGGGCC
>NW_008585876.1:0-5824 GCF_000691845.1 Merops nubicus | reverse complement strand
GGAGGAGGAGGAGGAGGAGGAAGAAGGTGCCGCCGACGGCGGCCCGCGGACCCGCTGCCTCTTCTGCCACAGGTGAGCCCCCAGCCGCTTCCCCTCGTCCGGCTGGACTCGCCTCCCACCCGTGTGGTTACCCGGTTCGGGTTTGAGGCTGTCCTGCTCTCAAGAAGTGCTTGGAAGCGAACAGCGGTTGTGGTTCAGTCAGGTTTGTGTGGTACGTTCATCACTCCCATTGCAAAATGCCTTTCAAAGAAGGCAGAAGCTGCTCTGTGGGGTGCAGGCGTCAGCAGGTGCCTGTTCATCCTTTCTGAAGGCAGAAGTGATGTGTTCTGAGGGGACGGCCTTAGCAGGTCAGCACGGAGCTGTAAAACTCATACAGCTCCTAAGCGTTTTAATACTGTATGTTTAATAATTTCTTATTTTCAGCCTGTTTAGTTCTGCTGAAGATGTGTTCTCCCACTGCAAAGCAGAGCATCAGTTTGATGTTGGTGATGTGATCAACAAATATGGTGAGGTTTTTTTGTGGCTTATTGTTTCCTTCTGCATATCAACGTTTCATTTAAAATAGGTTGTAAAGATGAGCTTCTCTCTAGCTGCTTTCTTGTTTGTACTTTCTGCTGGCTTGTGCTGAGTCCCCGCTGCCTCCTTGAGCAACCGGAGCCAGCCCACGCTGCGTGCTGGAATAAAAGCTGTTTACTTCATCTTCTGGGAACTCTTGCCTGACCATTGACACTGTTTTTAGGCCTTGTATTTTACCAGAGACCAAAGTGGATGTATTCCCCACAAGGTCAAGTAACTGGGCTGTACTGCTGGCATCTTTTAAGTGGCTGTTTGTAGTCTTGGCGTGTGTTCCCTCAGGTGTCGTTTCCAGTGTCCATTTCATTATTTCCAAGTGAAGTTTAAGGTTGGCTTTCACTTGAAGCTGTTGTGTATTTAGGCCAAGGTGGTGGCTGAAAGGTGGTACATGTAAGACGGCGTGTGGGCAAGTGGGGGGGACTTTTGGAAAGAATTAGGGCAGTGCTGAGCTACTGAGCCTGAAATCCATATCTAGCTGCATGGAGAGGAAGGGGGACAGTGTTGGAGAAATGCCGTTTTAAGAGTGTGCACTAAAAAGGAGTGAGAGATAGGAGGATGGGAACTACATTGAAGCATTTAGAAAGCTGCATTTAAAGTTATAAGATCTAGTCTGGCTCCTGTCTAAAATAGAGTGGAAAGTGTTTTGAGTTTACACAGTCTTCTTGCCATTCGTGGGTGTGTATTTAAATTGCTCTTAAAACTGCCACCTTACTCAGAAATAAATTAATATTGGTGTGTGTTTTTGATGAGTAGGATCAATTTACATTTTATTAAACAGAAAGCTAAAACCATGAACCAAGGAATGCAACAACTGAAAATAGCAGCGAGGTAGCTAGTAGCAGGTAAATGTGGCTGTCCTGGTGCAGTTGCTTGCCATAGGGATGAATCCCAGTTCATAAGCCACGTTTGCATGTGTACCATTCTTAATTTGTGGCAAATGTTTGTTCTGAGGGTGGGAACTCCCTGGTTTAGTCCTAAGGAGAAGAAAAATGTAGCTGACAAATGTAAGGTTTGAAGGCTGCACTAGATAATGGTGCTTCCTCCAAGGGGAAGCTGGCCAGTTGATGTAAACATGAATTACTTGTTCTTTGTAAAATGTGTAATTTTCCATAACACAAGCTCACTCACTCTTTCTCCTTTCTTTTTAGGACTCGATTTTTATGGTTACATTAAACTAATAAACTTCATTAGGTCAAAGGTAGGTGTGCCAGATACTGCTTCTCTAGTCTGAGCCTGGAGAATGGGAAATCAGGATGCTGTGTTTTCAATTGGCCCTTTTTTAATAACTATAGAAAATTTTGTAGTATACTTCTAGAGATAAGTATTGATTGAAAACAACTTCACATATAAATAAACCATTTTCAATATATTTAATGTGAGTTGTATTGTTTCTGGAAGAGGGTGTCCAGGCTTTCAGAAAGCCCATATTATCTAGTACAACATTGTGTTGTTAATTTATGTCAGCTTTTGACTCTGCTTTCTTGCTCCAGTTACTGTTTTGCTTCTTGATAACTGAAGCTTCTCAGTCCTTGTACATGTGGTGTGTAAGTCTTTCCTGGGAATGTGGGCTGCTCTGACCCCTACTACACTGTTAGTAAGGATAACACCTGATCCCTTTGGTCCCAGAACCCAAAATTCATCTGTTAAAATTGCACAGGAATCATGAAAGCTGATGGGAACTTACAGTTTTAAGTTAAACCTGGCTATATTTTTTATATTCTGTGAGTTTAAAGTATGTTCTTTGGTTGTTCCCTAAAAGTTTTGGTTTAGATTTAAAACTATTTTACTTAATTATACATTTTTTTTACTTAAATCTTTAAATCTAAAAACCCTCAAGTAGTTATTTAAAGTGTAACTAGCTATACAGAGTGAACAGAAAAAAACTGAAGTCCAGAATCTGACCTGTGCTTTCCTGACAAACTATATAACTGGCTGTATGCAACAGGAGGGAACGTAGCAGCTGAGATGCTTGTCCCTGCAGCACCAGTTGTCTGAAGACACTTGATGTGATTGGTATCTGGGCTCTGAGTAGCCCTGTTGTAAGCTATGGGCCTGACACAGTCAGACCCCTGATGGCAGTGTAATCCTACAAGTATCCTTCAATCTCCAACAGCCTGCTGTGCTTCACTGCTTGTTCTCAGTGCCCTGGTCCTGTAGCTTCTTGGGCTTTGGGACCCAGACTAGCTCAGAGGTGTAAGCTTCTGGTCACCATGGTTGTAATGTGAGTACCCACTGCCAGAAACAGGTTGGAATCCAGGAGTTAATTTCTTCACTGCTCTTGCTAGTCATGCTTTAAAGTGGTATACTTCTCAGCCTTTGATTCAAACCTATTTTAGTAATACCTTATTTATTTTAAGCAGGTGGAAAAACAGATCTTTGCCTTATTTTCTTGAAAAAGAAACTTAGCTTATATGATTTTCTTCTGTGTAGAAACCAACAGGAGCATATTTGAGTTCTCTCAGCAGCCCACTGCCTTGGGAAGGAGAGGAGTATTTGAAACCAGAGCTACAAGATGATCTCCTACTTCAGTTTGGTAATGAAATACGTTTCAGTGTGACTGTACTTCATTGTGGGGTAAATGTAATCGTGGCAGACTTCATGTCATATGAAGCATCATTGCTGTTGTTCAGTTGACTTGCATACCTGAGAAAGTCCACAGACTACCTGAAGTCATGACACTAAGTTGCACTCTGAAATTTTTACCATGTGTTACATGTTGGTTTTTAGTGACTAACATTTCCATAGCTGTGTTTATCGTCTGATTTACTTGTTGTAGATATGATGCTCATAGCAGAGGTGTGCTGTATATAGTAATCAAGCAGCTCAAAGAGGTTCTGTTTTGGACCAACCCAGTGTGAGATATGACAGTTACATGGAAGAGTTCTGCTTCTTTGGCAGTTCTAGCCATCAGTACAAGTTAAACAGATGGTCTTGATAGAACCAAGTTGGACTTTTAAACTTAGTTTTGCTGCCTGTGATCCTACCACTCTCCTGATTTTTCACTTGATTGTACATCTTCTTTTCACCTAAACCGAAAGATGCTTGGGGCTTGTGGATACTTTGTTCTTCTCTGGACAGTCTGAAATGTAGTTTTGCCCTTTTCTAAGCAAGCCCTGCTGTATGATGATAGAGATAAGGTAGGAGGACATTGATTGGTTACTGCAGGGATTTCAAGTTTCACTGTATCAGCTCCGGCCTAATCTGTGCTCTCTGCCCAAGCTATAGACTTCAGAGATGCTTTAAGGTGCTGTTGCAGTTGCTAAAGGGTTACAGGGGTGATCTGAACCTCTGAAATCCAAGTGTTCTTTTTTTCAGTCCCATAGGCCAAATTGTCTTCCTCTGTTAAAAGGATTAGGTAGTTAAAAATCATTTAGATTCAGTCTGCTTATACTCTTTAATTACGACTTTTTAATTATTAAGAAGTTTTACATTTATATACCTTCTTGCCTTTTAACAGCCCTGTTCACCTCAGAATAATGTAGCTGGAAAAATTTAGCCTAGGACTGCAATCAATTACAGCCTAAACCTGCTGTCTCTTCTATCAGTAATCAAACACTGTTATTTAAGCCTGAAATGGGGATTTATTTGCCTTGGTATCTTAGACTTTGCTTCTAGCATACTTGCTGTTGCTGAGTAGTATTGTGTTCTGTGGCTAGCCCTACCAAATTTTTTTCTTCTTTTCTCCTAATTCCATCAGATATAGATGATCTTTGTCAACCTGCAAATGTTCTGCCTTCTAATGGTTTAAATGATACCATGATGCTCCTTGAACAGTTAAAACGTGCAGAACACAGAGCAAGACTTGCAGAGGCAGCCTTGGCTAGAGCCCAGGAGGACCTTCAGAAAATGAAGTAAGTGTTTGAACTGAAGTTTGGGTTTTTTTATTTGATGTGTTTTAGATGAGCTAAGATGTTAATGTTTGAAGACCAACAGAAATAGCAAGAAGTGCTAGAATGTAACCACAGAACAAAACTCATGACTTGTGTTGGTACTGTAGGTTTCACTTCTGTTAGATGATTAGCAAATGTCTTCTAGATGATTGGTAAAAACCTGCACAAATAGAGCAAAGTATGGTTAGGAAAGCTAAATAAAACACATGGCCCAGGAATGCATATTCTGCTTCAGACTACTCCTGTATTTTTCAGATGCTTTTCTGTTTATCCTTTAGATACAAACGTAAACATTGAAGATGTACACAGTGAAGGACAAAGTAAATACAGGCCTCTAAATGATAGCTCCAAACAATGGTTGTTAGTAGTAGAATCCAGCTGCAGTTTGGAGAAACCCTCAGTGAAATTAAAAAAACTACTTCAGTGGAACTTCTGTTCTCAGTCTCGAGTGTGGGTTCTGTCAGAATATTCAGTGCATGACAGTGAGGAGTCAGGATATCCCTGTAGCTGTGTGTGTGACCTCTAAATCTTGAGCTCTTCAAAATATGGGTTGATGATGCTCATGGGAATATAAACTTCTTTTGGGCTCACATCGGGTTAAATCTTGTACAAATGTGTCATTTCAGGAAGTATAAGAAGTTTCTGATATTGATAAAGGTTTAATACTATTTTCCTTACCGCCTGCTTTGCCCCATCCAGACCAGTTAAGCAGAGAAGTATTTGACATATAAGGACTGAAATAATATTTTTGGTTGTGGTGTTCGATAAGGATGATACTGGTAATGAGCTGTTACCTACAGCTTCTATACATTAAGCTCCTCGTTAAGAAAGTAGGATGAGTGTTAAGGGTGAGCTTTGGCTGCATGGAGTGGTCTGGGGAACAAGTTTTGTTGTTGGACTGAAGACCTGCAGGAATATTGACTGGCTGAGGTACATTGTCTTCTTCACTGTGGGTGCAGGATGGGCTCTTTGCTTGTCAGCTTTTAACAGTTCTCAGGATTCCCTCAGCAAATCCCTTGGATTTGCGTGTTTTGTCATCAAAACTGCTTAGAGAAATGAAAAGAGAATATGTCTGTTAGGAATGAAGGAGGAAAATCAAGCAGCATCAACCCAAAGTTATAAGTAGAATTTCAAGCTCTAGTTTGCTTCCACCAAAATGCTCCGGTTCTGAAGTACCTCGTTCTCCCTCCTGCCGGCCCCGCGGCGCTGTACGGATTGTAGTGCTTGTGCCGTTGGCTGCGTGGAGGCCGTGCCTGCTCCACACGGCCTGGAACGCCCGGTTTCAGCCCTGTGGGACTGGCGAGCACAAAGAGCCGATGGGGTCGGGGGCAGGCGGTGCCCGGGAGCTGCCCGGGGGCGGC
>NW_008585875.1:0-14411 GCF_000691845.1 Merops nubicus | reverse complement strand
GAGGAGGGAGGGAAAGGGGCGAAATTAATCCGCGGTATCACTGCGGGGCGGGGGTAGCGGCGTCTTTGGAGCTCGTCCTGCCCGTCCTCCCGCTGCCGTCCCGTCAGCACCCCTGCTGTGGAGAGGTGCCGCACTGAGCCTTCTTCCCTGCTGGTGTTTTTGCTCTGGCTCAAACACGCCAAGGATTGTTTGGGTCATTTTTGTGCACATTTTGGAACTCAGTTTCAAGCGCCGTCTTGGATTAGCAGATTTAATTGAGTTTGTTGGCCAGCTGCTGCACAAGTTAGCTAAACCGTCGCTTCATACGTACTAGTAAAACGCTCAGCCCAAGAGCATGATACAGGTTATGGTGCCACCATGAAGTACAGAAGATCTACATTTGTAGTCATCATGTACTGACTTGATGGAGCACAGGATTTAATTTGTTGACTGTAGTGTTTCAGTGTTCTGTTATTGTCCTTGTAGGGATTTGCTTAAGGCTGAAGCGTCGTGGCTTTGCCTAGGTCACCTCTGCAGGATGCCGCACAAGATGGGGTTTGTCGTGGTCAGTTCTTCAGGACACGAGGATGGCTTCAGTGCTCACGAGCTGATGGTTCACGCGCCGACTGTGAGCGGATGGCGATCACCCAGGTACTGCCCCAGCTCTGCACCACGGAGTGAGGTTAGAATGGGTGGCAGATACACCACGCGTGGTCAGAGCAGTTCACAGCATCCCAGACCAAAGATTATAAGCCCAAAAAAGTTACTTTAATCCCATGGAATACCTATCCTGAGGAAAACAGCACCTTGGTTACCAGCTAAAGGCTCATTGAATTTGAATGGAGTCCTTTAAAAGGAAAAAAACCCCACTATTTTGTTATTTGTCTTTGAGTTTGCAACTTCTTTGGCTTAGTATTAAAAGTGCAGTCATCTCAGCACACCCCCTGGGTAAATTATGGGGCACTTTAACAGAGGCATGGAGGAAAGTGTTTGAGTTTGCAACTTCTTTGGCTTAGTATTAAAAATGCAGTCATCTCAGCACACCCCCTGGGTAACTTTAACAGAGGCATGCAGGAAAGTGAGAAGTGTTTGTACTCTTTGGTTTCTTTCTGTAATGCTGAGTTAAACTATAATAACTTTGGGAAGTTTCATAATTAAACATTACTCAAGTTGGAAGTGAAGTCACCTTTAAAAAGGCGGCTCAGAAATTGTGTGTGTTTGCAGACTGTGCCAGTACCCACAGGAGATCGTTCTGCAGCTGGTGGAGAGGTGTCGGATTCGGAAGCTGCAGTTGCTGGCTCACCAGTACATGATTTCAAGCAAAATTGAGTTCTACATCAGTGAGAGCCTGCCTGAATACTTCGCTCCGTACCAGTCAGAGAGGTTTCATAGACTGGGGTAAGTCAAAAAGCTCTAATTTCTTTTATTACCTTAATCAGGAAGGCCTCATGAGGAAATACTGTTAATGATGCTTTGCGTGCGCCATCGGTCACGCTGCGCCGCAGGCAGCAGAGGTTCTTCTGGGCCTGCTGAGGTCTGCAGCAGGGCTGAAGGTGTCAGTGTGAGAGACATGATGCTGGTGAGCAGTCTGCTCGGATGGCAGCACACATGGCTTCAGTCAGGAGGGAGTTTTAAACCTTCTCCCAGTACCAACCTGAGGAGCAGAACTACAGCTGTGTGCTTGTGCGTTTCCTCTGCTTACGTGTTACATTTTCCTTCTCAGCTACGTCCCTCTCTCAGACAACCAAAAGACGGATTTCAAAGCACGAGAGTTAAAATCTGTGTATGTGGATGCAGTTGGCCAGTACCTGAAGCTGATTTTCCATAAAAATTATGTCAATAAATACAACATATACGGTCAGGTAAGCCGAGTCAAGAGTCTGTACTTGGTGAGCTAAGTGACATTTCAGTAGTACAGAACAGCCACAGAAATCTGCTCCCTGGGTTTGCAGAAGCTAAAAATGTTGGTTGAAAACTCCTGGGTTTATATTTGATTCTCACCAGAAGTCCTGTTGGTGGGGTTTTTCTTCCACTTCTTTTCAGTTTTCATAAGGTATGGAAGAAGTAATTTGCTTAATTTGTAATTTGCTTATGCATTTGCTTTAAATCTATCCCAGGTTGCCCTGGTAGCTGTGAACATTATTGGAGATCCAGCAGACCTCAGTAATGACAGCAATAATACTGTAAGTGGAAAGCATCCCTGACTTCTTACTGTTGCTACAAATGTTCAGTTGCAGGGTTCCTGGGGTAATGGAGTGCATCTTTCCTCTGCTCATTTTGTGCTGTAGCAGAGCTGCCATGTATTGATTTTATTTTTATGTCAACTTGAAGCAATAAAGTTCTCAAAAATTGAGCCTAATATGTGCATACAAAAACTAAAACGTCATCAATTGTAACGGTGGCATTTTTAGCCTTTACAAATTCTCCCTTCAATATGCCCCCAAACAGAAGGAAGTTGTGCAGCTTATGCTGATTGTGGTAAGCCAGAATTTCTGTCCTGAGCACACACTTGATGTTGATGAATGTGCACTAAGATTTTTTTTTAAAATTATTATTATTTTTTTCCCATTACAAAGCCTTCCAGAGAGAAGCTGATAGACTACTACTTGGGGATTAAATCAGATGATCCTGCCTTAGATGGAACTTACCTTGGGTAAGGATTGTCTTCTCCATATACCCTGGCAAAACACCTCTGCAGTCTGTGGTTCTCAGTCTCTCTATTTTGTTAGTTCCCTGCCAGTGAAAGGAGGAGACGTACGCTCAGCGTGGTTGTTGTGGGTTAACTGTGAGTTTATTTTATTCATTCTGTATCTTCAGGAAACTTGACTCCATTTCTCCTCTGGATGATTTGGCCTTTGACATGTACCAGGATCCCGAGGTGGCTCAGATGATCCGCAGGCTGGACGAGAAGAAGCGCGAAGCCGTCCGCCACGAGCGCTACGATCACGCCAAGAAGCTCAAACAAGCCATTGCAGACTTGCAAAAGGTACTGCTGGGAGCCTGCTGGTCCCAGCTGGGCAGTGTTCCAGTGCTCCTCAGGGCCCCCCACCTCCACCTGCAATCGTAACTACTTCCAGTACATTTTCAAAACAGTGATTTTAAAATCAGGTTGAGGCCCCATCCCTGGGGGTCTTTAAGGCCAGGCTGGAGGAGGCTCTGGGCAGCCTGATCTAGTGGGAGGTGTCCCTGCTCATGGCAGAGGGGTTGGAACTGGGGGATCCTTGTGGTGCCTTCCAACCCTGACAGATTCTGATTCTGTTTTAGCAGAGGACTTAGTAGTGTTGGCTTGATGGTTGGACTTGGTGATCTTAAAGGTCTCTTCCAACCTAAAGGATTCTATGATTGTATAATTTAATAACTTGGCTGGAAGTAGTGCCACGTGCAGGTGTGCAGAGTGGCGTGGTCCCAGGCTAGCTGGTTACCCCTCCTGGCAGGTGGGGGAGCGGCTGGGGCGGTACGAGGTGGAGAAGCGCTGTGCTGTGGAGAAGGAGGATTATGACCTGGCTGAGAAGAAGAAACAGCAGATGGAAGCGTACCGCCTGAAGGTGTACCAGCAGCTGGAGCTCCACAACCTGCTGGACACCCAGCTGCTGGTGGGTGCTGCTGCTCCTAGTTCAGGGGGCTTTATCACGTGGGGGTTGTAAACAGAAATGGCAGAGCAACCAAAACAAATTCGGGAAATAAGAGTTGTTAGGCAGGTGTTTTATGATAATTAAATAAGGACTTTTGGACTGTGGGTTTCCCCAGCCAAAGGCTTGCACGTGGCATTTTAAAACATGCTTAGTTCTCCATAAATTAGCTTACATTGAACTGTTAAGATCTCAAGCAAATGAAGTTAGAATCCTGAATGTTTTGCATGACTTCAGGGCTACCCAGTGCAGATCCATAAGGTACTTTCTCAGATTTTGAAGGGGTGTAACAGGCTTATGCTGCCATCATGGTTAACCCTGCAGAAGTAATGTGATAAATTATACAGTTTTATATTGTCCTCAGAATAGGAAGCTGTATAATCTTTACACATGCACCCACACAGAATTATTTTCTGCTTGTTTCATAAAGCTGCACCCAGTGGAAATGATCGTGTGCCTGTGAGTGAGATCTGATATTTGCTTGAAAGCACCAGAATCCTGCTGACTGACAGTGCTGTAGCTGTACTGCTGCTGATTTCAGCACATTGTTAGCTCTGCTTTACAAATCTTCCCTTTCTCAGAGTCGAAAACCACCTGAATTGCCTTTGGAGCCTGTGATGTATATGGACAATCCTCAGCACACAAAAGCTACAAATTCCCCTCCTCGTGAGCACACAGAACAGCACAAAGGAGAGCTGTGGGGAGCAGAACCTTTGCTGGAAGAGAAGTCAGCAGGTCCTGCTGCTGCTGAGCCCCTTGTTCCCCATCAGTCGCCTCCTCCTCCTCCCAGGACTCATCCCACAACCTCCAGGGAAGTGCTTCCCAAAGGAAATGTGAGTAGTGTACCACTGGTACTGCAGAGATCTGTCAGTGCAAGCAGTCTTGTATTCAGCCTTCCAAACCAACCAGGTCTTTCATGCTTATTCCCATGTGCATCATGACCGTGCCCCTCTAATAACTGGCACTGGTCTTCCACTTTCCTGAATTTCTTTGGAAGCTTTTTTCAAATGTTCATTGAGATTGAGACAAAAGGGGATTCTACTCAATTTACAAACAGAAGAATGGGGGCAAACAAACATAAAATGACTCAACAGGGGTCACACAGCCAGTATAGGGGAAGCTGAAATCTGCTTTCTCCATTCATGGCTTAATAAATCTCCTTCATAGAGGTCATGTTGGATGACTATACAAGGGAGTTTGTTGGAATGGGATTGCAGGGTAAGAGCTTAGTGTCACATCTGAGGAGAGGAAGAAAATCATGGTATTTGGTAAGCCTGATCTTTAGGGTTTGCTGCTCCAGCTTTTGTCAAAGAGAAGGAAGAATTGTGTTGGCTCTGGTAGCAGTAGTATTCTCTCGAACAGGGTGTTGACTTAAAATCATCTAACCAATAGTTTATAACTTGCTGGCTTCCTATCAACAGGTGATTTCTTCTGTAGATACGTGCACTTCCACAAAAGGCATTTTGTGTGTGTTTTATTGTATTCTATAGACAAGAAATGAGTTTCATTCACAGGCAGTGATTCCATTTTGTGGCAATGTTATTATGGGAACTCCAGGGTCTGTACTTCATTGTGAAGCAATGCTGCTTTGATGGGGGAAAAAATGCATTGAGGTGAATCCAGTTAGTGATGAAACAACTTCACATCTAAGTCATTTCTAGAGGAGCAAATTTTATCTTCTCTGCTAGGTGGAGTTTGTGCCTTACGATGAGACACCTCTTCCAGCGGGCTGTGAGCACCCCGAGGAGGCGGCCGCGTCCCCGGAGAGGGCAGAGCAGGGTGTCAGCAGTTCTCCCAGAGGTGGCATTGCTGGGGAGCCAGAACCATTAACTGAGAAGGCACTGAGGGAGGCCAGCCCTGCTGTTGAGGTTTTTGGAGAAGCTTTGGTAAGGAACAACAAAATTAACACATAGATTATTGTGACCTGCGCTGAGTCAGTCAACAAAGACCAACTGATGTGAGTTTTACATGTTCAGAGCTGCTACTTAAAAATCTGAGATCAAAATTTGACCTCGGGTATATGGGTGCCCGTTTTCAATGTTTTTAGGATGCTGTAGTTTTTATGATTGGTTATTTAATGATGTGTTAAGCAGAGAGTGTCTGGTAGACTGGTTTAGGGTATGGACCCTACCAGAATACCCATAACTTATAGGGAGAGAAGCCATGACTGTGCCTGAAACGGTTCCTTGAGCCTGTCCCATGAATCCATTTTATTCATCATTTTACTCAGAATTATGTGCTTTTAATATAAGCCAGATTCCTGTAGGAAACACCTGGGGATTTCATGCTGAAGTTCATATGTTCTTTTGAAGCTGCTCCTGTATATAAATGTTGAACAACACCGAAATATCAATATTGACCTTTTAAGAGATAAACTTGTTCTGTGTTCAGGTTTCAGGAGCATATTCCAGAACCTGGTCGTATCGAGAAGATGCATTGCTGGCTGTCTACAAGATGCTGATGGAAATGTCAGTAAACACTCCAAAGGATGAACTGAAGAATGTGCTGAGAGCTGCTATTTTCCTTGTAAGGAGAGCCATCAAAGACATCGTGTCCTCGGTAAGCTGTGACAGGTTTGATAAGAAACACTTCACTGAAGAACTAAGAGCAAAAACTGTAGAACTGTGTGGTTTAAGTAATTTAAACAAATAGTTTGTAAAACTGCTGTTACAGAAGTCTAAAAAAAAACAAAACCCCAACAACAGAACCCAAACAAACAAAAAAAACAAATGTCAGATTTTAGTTAGGAGCAAGGACTGGCCCCTGTCTGGCATTCAGCAGTATGGAAAATATTGTCCTGAGCTGAGTAACAACCTTGAGAAACAACTGCTGATGCAGTAAATGTGTGCTGAAGTGGAGCCTTTGTTCTTTTTAAGTTCAAATACAGCACTGAAGTAACTTTTACTTTCCAGCTAGAGAGATTACAGTTAGCCTAAGGGGACTTAGGCTTCAAATGAGCTTTAAACACGAAACAAAAGAAAAAAAGAAAGATCTGTGTTACTCTTTATAAAACAAATTCTGAAGCCTTTCACCTAAGCCCTAGCCACATGTTTTCTGGTATCTGAAGTAGCTTCTGTCAAGAGTGTTACTGTAATTCTGGATTCCTGTGGCTGCTGTTCTTTAGAACTAGAGAAAGGATTTTACAATATTGTCTGAAAACAGGAGTCTGTGTGGTACTGTTGTTCAGTGTTTCCTTTTTCACTTTGACTTAGGTTTTCCAGGCTTCCCTGCAACTTTTGAAAATGATCATTACTCAATATATACCAAAACATGAATTAGGAAGAACAGAAACTTCTCATTGTGTGGAAAAGACTCTTCCAAATTTGCTTTCTAGAACAGGAGACTCTTCATCCCGACTTCGCCTTGTGGCATCTAACTTTATTCAGGTAGGTGCCTTTCTTCAAATTATGGTTTGGTTTGCATTAAGAATGTCACAGAGCTTACAGGGGGATAGCATCTAATCAGACTTGACCTCACATTCAGAATTTGCTGCTGTGAAGGGTTATGGCTTATATCTGGGTTATTTACCTTGCTTGCATCCACACGTGGAGGGAAAAGACTTTTCTTCCACTATAGATGTAACTGGAATTTTAACAGCATCACTGTGTGAAGCGGTCTGGTGTGTCACTGGAACCCCAAAGGTGACAGGTTGCTTTATTACTACTGCTTGGCTTAGATTTTATAATTGAAAGAGAAAAGAAAGGAGAAAATGGTTAAAAAATAATTATTTTTTTTTTTTGTAGATAGAACACAGCCTGGAGAGAAGGAGAGTGTGCTTAGCAAAACTTAATGTCCCTATAAGCTTCTCTTCAAAGTCTTTGCAAGCAAATTCTGGCTGCTAAAGTAAAAAATAAGCAGCTACTTCTTATGGAAGGCTCATTGCATTTTACTGAGCTTGGTATAAGTAACTTAGGGGAACTCTGCCCTACAAAGACAGTTGATTTTCCTCATTTCCATTCCTACATGCACACTTGATTCTCCATATGCTTACAGGAAATGGCACTGTGTAGTGAAGTTAAACCCCTTCAGATTGTTCCAGCTCATTTGGTTCAACCATTGAAGCCAAACTCCCCAACACACCTGGCAATGAGTCAAGCGAAGTTAGTGGAAAGCCTCTTGAAGGACATGGGGACTGAAAACTCGGGGTTTACCGTCAGCAGCGTCATGAAGGTAGGAGCCTGAGTTGACAGCATGTGAAGGTTTTTGTGTTGCTTTTTTATTGGGGCTTGTCTGACTGTTTTGGAGTGCTTGGGGAATCACCAAAGAGAATATGAGCCTCTTGGAGGTGACAACACACAACCTGCTGAGGAGGCAAGGTGCCAATATGAGGAGAAAAGAATCACTGGGTCAAAAAGTGTTTGCAAAATCTTGTCTGTGTGGAGATTTCTCCTACTGCAGTGAAATAATTGTCTTAGACTAATAATATTTTTTTTTTAAAATGTGGGAAAATAGAGGCATAACTTTTAAAGTTGTTATCCCTTCCAGTTTGCAGTGGGAGCCCTGGAGCACAGGGCACACGAGGTGCGCGAGGTCGCGCTGCGGATCGTCTTTGCCCTGTACAGGGGGCACAGAGCTGCTGTCCTGGGGCACCTCCCTCCCGACGGCGCCAGCGCCCGCAGGACGCTGCTCTACAGGACACTCTTCGAGGGCTTTACCAAAATAGATGGTAAACTTCCTGGAGCTGAAATTAGGGTATGTAACAAGACACATAGCTGCTTTAGACATTGCGTTCCGTGGGGAATACGTGGATTCCTGGCTGGGTTAGGAGCTGCATGACACACAGAGCAGAGCAGCTGAAGGTGTGCTGTTAACATTACTGAGTGTGAAGAGCTGGTGTTCGGTTTATTACATACACTCACTCATGAATAAAGTCTACAAAGAACACAGATGGTACTTCTGAAATGATACAGAGTCACTTTGGAAAGTACTCACATACTGTTCTGTGCTGGCTTGCCTTGGAAACAGTAAGCATGGAGGATATGCTCTGTGTTTCTTTCAGGTGGCACAGAGGAATCTGGGGGGAGGAGGTGTCACTGACACAGGCTGATCTGTAACCAGGCAGGGTGTTCCTTGTACTGCACTGACCACTTGTGCCATGCTGGTGTGATCTCTTCTAGATGACAGACAGTTCAAAAACTCGTGTAACTGAAAGAGCATTTCTTCACAGGCACAGAGAAAGGCAGCAACAGAAGCAGAGAAACAGAAGAAGGAAGAAATAAAAGTACTGCAAGATCAGCTGGCAGCTCTGGAGGAGATAGAAGCAGAAATTCAAGCTGAAAAGGTTTAGGGTGTTTTGGTTTTCATTTTTATTTTTTTTAATCCTTTTTTCCTCAGGTATCACAGGCTTAGATGATTAACATTACTGATGTCTCATTATAAACCATAAAAGAGAGAGTCTCTCTGACATACACTGGCTGACTTTCCTCCTCAACAGTCTAGCTTAAAATATGGGGGGTTGTTTTTTCCTAACATAGTATGAAATTTGGATTCATTTTTAAAACAGCTTTGTCTATTGCATGGTAAACTGGAGCATTTCTGTAAGTCTAAGTGTTTCTGTACCAGCTGGAGTATAGGAATTGTCCTGAGTGTGCTCAGGCCCTCCAGAACATGCTGTACTGCACATCCATGAAGTTTTATACCAGAACCATAGGAAGGTAGTCAGCTACCCCAGTGCCAGGGAGGAGGACTGGTTTTCCAGGAGACTGTTGTCCCAGTAATCCAGAGATCTGCTGTAGGACTAGAAGCACAAATGTTGTAATGTGTTGGCTCTGCTGCTAAGTGTTTAATTCCAGAGCAAAACCAGAATAGAATCTTTTTCTCCCTGGCAAGGCATTAAGCAAATTTCTGACTTACTTTTCTTTGCTCAACAGAAGAAAGAATCTGATTTTCAGAAGCCAAAGAATCAAGGTAGGGAGTTGCAAGTAGTATTAATAGATGTAGAAGGATTTCAAGATATCTCAGGTTTAATAGTTCTCTTTTTACAGGTTTACAGGTAAACCAAAGCCCACAGCCTGCAGCAGCAGAGATTCCAGATGATCATTCCTCTGTTGCAAATTATTTGGATAAGTAAGTTAGATGAGCAGCTTCTGATCACCTTAAGCACTCAGTATGACCTGCAAGCTAATAACCTTAATAACATTTTTCCAGTAGACCAAAGCTAATAACCTCAGCATTGAAACAATGAAAAAGAAAATCTCTGCTAACAGTGGGGAATTGTCACCAGGTGATCCCAGATGTTGATTTTTTCAAGGTCTTGGGTAGTGTGACCTTGGACTTGCTTCCTGAATAGTTGTGGGATAAGAAATTGTCACAGTTTACTGTGCAACTGCCACTATAAAATAAGGCAAAGATATGTTGTGTATTGTAGGATAAGGGCCTGGAGAAAGTGTCTGAAAGTTCTGGAGCCATGAAAGCCAGTTCCAGTGAGCTGTTCTCAGTGCTCTCTGGAACTACATCTTTCTGTATGACCAAATGCTTTATAGCTCTGTTTGCCTTAAATTATATAGTAGTACCTGTTTGTGCCCTGTCCTAAGGTCAGCACTATGTAGTGAAAATGTGTACCAAGGTGGGGTTTAGCTATTTTTCAGAACAGTTTTTAACAGAATAAACAGGGTTGATCCATTTCACTCTGTGATGTTACTGACGCTTGCATTTTTTTTCACAGCTTGTGTATTTTTTGTGGTGAAAGGGATGAATCCTTCACAGAGGAAAGATTGGATCAGCATTACTGGAAACACTGCCCAGTCTTAATCAGATGTGAGCACTGCAAACAGGTTAGGCAGAAACTTTCTAGAGCTACCAGAAGACATAACCTGTTGTTTTTCTGGTGTTAAGGTGCTATAAGGTAGATGAGTTCTGAACACTGCTGTGTGATCTCGGGCACTGCTTTCCAAAAGGGCAGCACTGTAAATCATATTAATAACTGGACTAAAATTTCATTTTCCCTTTGTCCTTTTGGAAAGTGAGATTTAACTTCCAAAGATCCCATAAGCAGGTTTGTTAACCCCTGTCCTTCCCTCCTCAGAAGAGTGCAAATCCTCTCGCTGCCCCTTGTGCTCCTGCAGGTGGTGGAGATCGCGAGCCTGACGGAGCACCTGCTGACTGGCTGTGACAGGAGGGACAGCTTTGGGAAGTGCCCACGCTGCAGCGAGGCCGTGCCAAGAGATGAGCTGCCCAAACACCTGAAGAGCAAGACTTGCAATGGTGAGTGGTTTCCAGCAGGAAGGTGGAAATTCAGGGGTCAAGTCAGTCAGACTTGGAAATACTGCATGTCTGTGGCAAGTCAGAGCACTTCTGGTTAGGTGCTGCTCTGTGGGCTTGGAGATCTAAGCAGACCACAGGAGGGAACACTTCTGGAGTAAATGCCTGAGTTTCCCAGCACGTGCCATGCTTCACTTCTAGGAACATGTGTGGGGAGGATGAGTGGGGAGCAGAAAGCCTCTACCCCACCCTTGTGGATTAAGCCCTCTCGCTCCTTTTGATCTTTTGCATCTTTTGATGCAGATGAAACGTGGGAGTTCTCTGAGAGTAGTTAATAGGGTGGGAGCTGGCTTAGCTGTGGGGTTGTTTTATGCTCTTTGTTGTGCAGGTTCTCCTCTTGTATTTGGAATTAACCTGTCTCTGCCATTCTTACATTATTTTTCAAATCATTTCAGCGGCTGAACCAGAAAATGTGGCAAACCATTGCCCACTGTGCCACGAAAACTTTTCCCCAGGAGAGGAGGTAAGGCTGCCTTGTAGATTGGTCTGATGTATGTCCCTGGCACTGAATTTGTGTCCTCTTCTAACACTGGCTTATACCCAATGACTTAAGAACTCACCTGGATTATTGCTGGGATTTGTAATGGCTTTTTTTAACTGACTTTAGGCCTGGAAATCTCACCTGATAGGCAAAGATGGCTGTAAAATGAATCAGCGGAGGTTAGCCCCAATAAATAAAACCATTCTGCTGCAGCCTGGTAAGATACTATTTTATGACAATAATGATTATGCTTTTGATTGTGTTGCCTTTACTTAAGGGAAGTATTTCATCCAGGAGTGCAGGCTGGCCCTTGGTCACCCATTCAGCATGGTTTGTTTACCCTAGCTGATATTTCTTATGCTAGTACAGACTACAGTACACTTAGGGAGCAAATTCTCAACATCATTCACTAACAGTAATTTCAAAATGAGGTCATTAGCTTAGTTACTGGGGAAACTGGCATATTGGATCAGTTCAGGGTTTTTTTCTGCATAATAGTGTGGCCAGGAATAGAACAACCAGCAGTGACACTAAACAGTTAACGTTCTGGAAGGCTCCTGAATGCTGACACAGAGAAACCAGAGCCTGATTTAGCTTTTAATGTCCAATCAGGGGATGCTAATCTAATTCTAATTACAAGCTGAACTGAATAGTTAGTGCTGTGTACTGCTCTTCCTTTTCAATTCAGACCCAGGAGCTAGGCAGAATTTATGATTGTGCAGCTTCTTCATCAACAAGGAGAAACTGATGCTGATGTCAGGTGTCATTTTTTTTAACAGTTGTCTTCATTTATGAACCACATGCAAAATCCCTTTATGCCCTGAACACAGAAGTTAAAAAACCAAGCTATTTTCACTGCCTGCAGCACCAAAACCATTTTGGCCAGTAACATGCAAAACTTTTCCTCTGTCAGACTTTTTACTGGTGTTCTTTAGTCTGCTGCATATTGAGGTCTTTGCTAGAGTGAACCTCCTCTGTCTGACGTTTGCTTTGCTCACATCTCTGTTTCACAACTACTCTGAGTTCCAGGAAAGAATGGTTGAATTGTCTCTTTCAGCTGTCATAAGTCAATGTGGTTAAACTCAACAGTTTCCAGTCTTGAACTGGACCTACAGTCAGGTCTGTCTATGTTCAGCTTTGCTGTTTCTCCTTGCTAATGAGAATGCTAGTTAGTTTGGGCTGCTTAGAATCTGGAAACACAGAAGGAACTTAAATCCTGCCTAAATACAGCTAAAGCTCCAGCGCCATTTCCTAGAGACAGGAAAGGAACCCAGACCCCTTGGTCCCACCCCTCTTGGTACTCCTGCCAGCTTTTAATTGCTAATATCAGTCATTCAGACTTAACGTATCTTGAGGATCAAAATGGGAGATAAAATTCAAGACTAGGACTAGGTGGGCTTGCAATAACTATTTTTATTTTCTCTTTACAGGAAAAATAAGTGGCAGGAAGCTGGGTCCTTCAGGAGCCAGAAACTCAGCCTCCCTCAGTAGGAAGCAAGATCCCAAGCCCAGGAGAGGGCTGAAATAAAAGCACTAACAAAACATGCTCAGAGCAATGACAGGACAAGGATTTTTACTTTGTCTTAACAGCACGTGTAGTTGTTACTTAAAAACTGTGGGCAACTTGTATCATCTTTTTCATTTGACTACACGGGGCAGTTCCTGCCTAGTCTGGTGGCTTCTGTGTTAGCTCTCTGCAGCTCTGGGGCTTTCTCCTAGAAACGCTCACGTTAGCAGTACACACACGGCCTGGGACAGTGCCCAGGCTGCTGCCCAACTCCAGGAACTGGCACCAAGTCCAAAAGCTGAAGGGCTGGGTGGCTGTTGCCAGGTGACACGTCCGTGAGTGGGTGGAAGGCTGTGGGGTGGCTGCTCTGCCCTGCCTCTCGCCAGGCACCACGTTGGTCCCCTGGCAAGAGCTGAGGCACAGGAGTCCCGTCTGGAGCCCAGGAACAGCAGGCGACCATGGAGCTACTGCAGAGATTGAGGTTATGCTTGAAAATCTGTTCATCCTGAAACATATCCCAAGTAAATGTCCCCTTAAAGAAAAGAAAGAATCTTCCTGGGGCCCTGAAAAGCTTGGATTAATAATTTTAGACCTTTTTTCCTGCTTTAGTGTGCTTTTTCTCTGCTCACTACTCAATCCAGCTCTAATACTGAGTTCCTGGAGTTAGCTGTTGATGAAAATAAACATCCATGGGCTACAGCATGTGACCATCTAATTTTTTCAAAGAAAACAAGTCCTAGTAAGACACAGTGTGTGAAGCTTTGTACCTAAAGCAAAATCCCAGCAGTTCTACTTGTGACACTCGGGCGGTTGCTTTCCAGGATGAAGTCAGCTGGTCCCATGTCTGTGTTCACCACTGGTACAAGAATGAGTGACCACAGTAATATAAAATTGAAAGTTGGGCTTTTTTTGCTCCCATGGGGTAAATTTGTGGCATTGCTTTGTATGTAGAGTGCTGATTTTATAACACATGGGTTTTATAGTTGGCGTGCAGCCTGTCTACAAGCTTATGAATTTTACAGGTAGATCAGTGAGCTTGTATTTTGAAAGTCTTAATATAAATGGTTTATTTAAATATGTATCTCAATAAATAAAAGAAAATAAATTTCATTTGGGACCCTGATTCCTTATGGAAATGAGATAATCACAGATTGTTGTGCTCAGAGACAGCCACGTGCAATGGACGGCAGGCTCAGGAGCTGTTGCCCAGAGCATTTTTTCCTTTTGGACATCAGACTGTGAGCTTTCCATCATACAAGTTTAAGGGGAAAAAAAAAATCAAACAGAAGTTTGCAAAGGTTTTGCATTTCGGATGGGCCAGCGTGGTGTGTATGTGGCACAGGCAGATGATGCTCTCTGTTGGTCCTCAGCCACGGCTTTTAAACCCAGTCAGGGAAATTTAAAGTAGTTTACGAGCCAGAGCGTTAAAATAATCAGTTAAGTCCTGCTTGTAGCAGGATGCGTGCTATCTGTTTTGCAAAATTGCGTGACAAATTTTTAAGATCTGTTTCAAAAAGAGATGAGGAACCCCCCAGGACGGGCCAGCGCCGGCAGA
>NW_008585874.1:0-10279 GCF_000691845.1 Merops nubicus | reverse complement strand
GAGCGTGCTCACCAGCTCGGGTAAGAGACCGCGCCTCCGCTCGGGACGCCCCGCGGGGCAGCCGCCACCTGCCTCGCCTCGCCCTCCGTGTGCCCGTCACGCCGATGCCTTACCAGAGGAGCGCTGGTACAAGCGGATCCCTTGGCCTTTGCTTGGCATGGGTATCGCTGCCACCAGCAAAGGCTTTTGTACCTGCTGTGTTCTTTCCTCCAAACGACTGGGTTAAGTGAGAGTAGAAAGAATGTCTGAGGCTGTCAGGAAGCAGAAGGGCGGGTGGCCTCTTCCCAGTCGCGCTATTACCGTCTCCTCCAGTATTTGGTTGATCTGTAATTTTAGGCAGGTACTGCTGTAGATGTGCCCTGCTTCTCTCGACATGGAGACAGGAGATGCTTTAAGCACCAAGTGGTACATTCTGTGTGCTAGAGCAGTACAGTTTGTACTCCTCTGGCTTCAGTGAAGACGGATACTGTAACTACCTCATAGTAGCAGAATTATCAAACCCCTAGCACGCTTACTGGAAACAAGTTGTCTACAACTGACTGTATGATTTGCATGTTAAAATCAGCATCTTGCTTTTGTGGGTTTGTTTTTTCTGTGGTTTGGATTGGTTTTGTGTTTTGGTTTGTTGTTTTTTTTTGTTTGTTTGTTTGTTTTTTTGTTTTTTTGTTTTTTTTCCTCCTTAATTTAGGTTATGTACATTAGCCAGAGCGACTAGAATGTCCAAGTCACATTCTTTTGCCACCTTATTAAATGTGATCATTAGATGCAACAAATAAAAGAGAAATTAAATAGTGCTTGCATCAGACATGGTCATAGCATGGATAAGGATCAGTATCCTACTCAGTTATTTGTATTCTATTTTCAGTTAATTCTAAATCCTGACAGGAAGGGAGACCCTGTGTTTTCAGGGTGTCAGTTTTCTACAATCTACAGTGTGATACGTGGGTTTGTTTTGGAGGGGTGTGTTTTTGTTTTTCATAAGAAGCCAAACTGCTTATCCAGTTTTGGAGTCAAGCCTACAGAGTTGACATCCTCAGCTGTGACTGTGAGAGACCACAGGGGATTGGGGAGTATTTTAAAATAGCCAGAGGTAGCTTTTTTTCTGTTGTGTAGGAGGACTGAGGAGCTGGACTAGGAGACTATAAAGAGATAACAAGGAAAAGCTGTTTGGAAAACATTGTCACATGATCAGGAGTTAAACCAGGGTGCTTTGCACAGATTTCTTCTTAGAGAAATCCCCAAGAAAGAATCCAGTTGAAAGAGTTTTTTGTTGCTGGACAGGGACTTGTTACATGGAACCTTTCCAATACTTAAAGATGAAAATTTCAAAAATTGACCCCCAGCTATGGTATCCTATCCTAGAATAAGGAAAAAAAGGTTGAAGCTGTAGAAGAGCTGCATTGATAACCCACTAATGCTTCTTCATTGTAGAGAAAGCAGGAAGGTGAATCTGTCTGAGAATTTCTCCCCTATTTCCTCACGCAATGGCAGAGCTAGAATTGTCAGGTTACAGTTTGCTGTGAGTAGGATTTACAACTAAGATTTCCTTGTTGGCTCACCCATCTACTGACCAGGGCAAGTTTGTTCTCTGATTTCTTGAGGCAGGGAAAGGGACTGGCAGGCTGCAAAGTTCAAATGGCAGACGTGCTAGAAAAAGCAGAGACGGCCTCTTCTCAGCAAGGACAAGGGCGATGGACACAAGTTGCAACAGAGGAAACTCTGGATTTAAAAGAAAACCCGAAACAGTAAGAGTGATTAAGCTCAGGAACCAGGTGCTTAGTATGTTCATGTGCATTAGACCTTGAGAAAAATCAGTACAAAGCTGTTCAGTGCCCTGTGTCCGTGGACACCTTCCTTGTCTGTGGGACATATGGCAACATCCAGTGTGATAACCTCTTAAACCAAACTGCAGATGAAATGTCTACCGGCTTGACCTGTGTCCATCTGTCATCCAAATGTTCACCTGATGCTCATTTGGATGTCACTCCCATGATGTCCTCAGGTTGCATTGTTGGCAGAGGAGTCCAGGCAGTGGTGCATACTTCGCTTTTGATTTGTCTTTGGTCTGCACTTGGGATCTTCTGTGTTTGGCCAGCTTTGAAGTCCACATGATGCAGAGTCTGTGGACTAAGGACAAGTTACTTGTCTGAATGATTGAACTCAGGTATTAAGTATTGTTGTGCTATCTTCCCACTCATTTCACGACATTTTGTTAAGATGTTTCCAAGCGGTATTGTGTATTTAGATGTAGAATAGGATGGAGCAAAACCTTCCAACGTTGCAATAAAGCAGCTACTCTTAGTAACTGAAGGGACTGCTGGTGCATCCACCTGTTGGTGATGCATGCTGCAGAGACTGTGGCCTTAGAACAACCCATTTGAACTGCTGGCTTGTGAAAGGGATGTTCAAGAAAATATTACAGGAGTATATCAGAACTGGAGTGTTGTCTGCCATCTTTTCAACTTGGACATCAGTAAGAATCATTTATTTACAATTATTTACAACAGTAATTGCTCCAGAGCAAAACAGAATGGTTGCAAATGCTAATGCATGTTTCCATTTTTCCTCATTTCAAAGACAACTGTCAAAGGTCCAGTGAGGACTAAATATGACTTTGGCCTCCAACAGAATTGTTTCCAGAAACATTATAGTCTTTCTGCTTTTACTGCAAGTAATGTACATTTCAGTCAGATTTCTTGTCTGAATTTGTGCTCTTTAGCTCGTTGCTTGGGTGCTATAGGACTGTATTTAGGTAAGAACTTCTCTTCCATCAGTTCGCCTACAGCCCCAAGTGTGTGGTTGATGTCTTCAAGCTTGGTTATCTTTTCTAGCTATTTTTTGCTACTGCCTATTCAGATTTTACAAAAACCTTTTCAAGTATTTTCAGCTAGTTCCTTTAGAGTTAGTCTTTATGACTAGATATTACTCATAGATTTAAGAAAACGTATGTTCTGTAGCAAGCAAGAAAACCAAACCACCCACCAAAAACTACACGGAAACAATGGTAAGAGTAGGGATGGGGTAAAGAACTTGTATAAATCTCAGTTGATTTTCAATCCCAGTTACTGTGTGCTGTTCTTTGGTTTGAAATAATACACAAAAGCCAGAAGAACAGGAAGGATGACTAGAACTGTGCAAGTCCTTCTCTGTGAGGAGCGACAAGGGAGTCTCAAAAATAGAAGACTGACATGGAGGGAGGATACAATTAAAGCCCACAAATACATTAGTGTAAATAGATTAGTGTTGTGATGAAGATGAATAGGGAAAAACCAGCCATTAGATATTTCAAGACAAGCATTACAGGGTATTGGGTTAAGTAATCATCTGACTCTTCAAAAATAAGAAGAGCTGTTGCTTTGCGTGGTGCGTGATTTAACTGCAGAACTCGTGCCTTCGAATGTAGTAGAGTCAAACAATTCAGTGTTCAAAATGCACTGAACCTATGAATTAAAACTGTAATGCAAAGATACTGCCCGGGGCTGAAAAAATCTTAGATTTGTGAATTGCTGCCTTGGTGTGTAGACTTACACCTAGGTAGCATTCCTTTGTTACTGCCCTGTATTTCTGCTCCCCTGTTGTTTAGCATCAGAAATGGGGTGCTGACTAAGTAGGGCAATTCCTATATACATATGTGATAAAAACCCAAACCACCAAACAGCATTGTATTTTCTGGGTGTTTTCAGTACTAGAGCATTTCATGTTATGTTTTAAGAGATTTCTGATAAAGTCAGCTAAACTAAAATAACTCTCTACTCAGCTTTAGCTAGAGTCCTAAATGGATTTATTTAAAATCTCAATCTTTTTGAAGTAGGGAAGGCATCAGTTGTTTTTTACTTTGCTCTTTAGCCTTTGCTTTGTTCTTTTTTCTCCAAATCATTCCTATTTTATTGTGGTAGTGTTTGGGTTTTTTTCAGTCGTGTCCTCATCTGTCAAACGCTGTGGCCTTTTTTGTGAAGCAGAGTAGCAGTCCAGAGTTGTGGAGACAAGTGATATTCCAAAACTGTGGCAGCTGGATCATTTGTGACTGTAAATAATGATCATGTTCTGCCACCTGTAGGGAGTGGTGAATAAGGAGCACTTGTGAATCTGCTCAAAAGATGGTGGTAACTCTTTTCAGAGTTCTCATGGAGGTACACAGTGTAACTGATGGGAATAGAAAGACAACGGAGAATGTAAATGGCCCAATTTCAGTTCTTCTGTTATCCTCATGGTCACACAGATAAATTTCTCTTGAAAGCAGACTACAGGATGCCTGTACAGCACCAGTGGTCAGTGTCTTTTCATGTGTAGAAGCCATAAATATTTTTCATTGTCTTGTGCAGCAAATATGCATAGCTGGTCTTAACTGCCACCCTCAGACTTCTGAGTAGTCCATAAACCCAACAGGAAACCCACTGCTGTACAGTCTTAAAAATATGATTATTTTCTTTCTTTATGATGTCCATAATCTTTGTGGATAATCTTTTTTTCTTGTGGCTTTTTTGGCTGTTTCTGTAGGGCTAACTCTGCCCACAATAGAGCTTAGCAGGCCATGTCAACTGCTGGTCTGCCTGCTAGGCCCTGAGTACACCAGGTTGAAGATGTTAGTGGCACAGTCGACAGAGGGCAGCCTGTGTATTTTGGATGTATGTTCCCAGGTTTTTCTTGGCCCTAGCTCAGCTGCTGCAGCACAGTTTTCCATGGTGAATTATTTTGTGGGTCAGAACAATCTGGGCATCTGCAGCTCCTGTTGTGGGGGCGGGGGGGAGAAGTGCATGCTCTGTTTGAGGGGAGCTTGCTTAGATGTCCCTAGTGTTTGTGTTTCGGGTCTTTTTCACCTTCTGTGATGTTTCAAGCAAAGATGTTAATATGTAGCAAGTGATTCTTACCCACTTCAGTCAGCAGGGAACTGGCATTGCAGCTGCTCACCTTGTGGCCAGCTACAAAGTTTAGGCAACACTTGTACATTGTTGAAATTGTAGGTGTCTTACACTTAAATTATTGCTACAAAGGGTAGGTGATAAGATGAAGTAGAGCTTTTTCAAAAATGCAGGAAAGGATCTGAAGATATAAGCAGTGTGGTCACTCAAGTTTGGGATTTTTGGGTTTTTTTTATGTCAAGTGTACTGCATTGCCTTGACCTGTTCCTGACTAACATCTTCTACAGAAATAACTTAATAAGTTGAATTATCGGGATCAAAAACCATCTCTTGAAGTTTAATGATCTTATTTTAACAGCAGGTTCATCACCTAGCTCCAGTAGCAGCTCTTCTGTTAATCCCATGGCGTCTCTTGGAGCACTGCAGACGCTGGCAGGGGCTACGGCAGGACTCAACGTGAGCTCCTTAGCAGGTAAGCTGTGAGTTGTGATGGGCTGGAGGAGCAGCTGAGCAGCTTTCCTCCACCTGGGCTGGTTCTCTGGTGGGGGTGTTTTTCTGCTCCCTGCTTTTTCTGATGGAGCAGAGTGTTTGAAGGGTAACTGATCTGGCTCAGTGACAGTACTCAGTCATCTTTATTTCTTCTTCTTTGCACAGGAATGGCAGCCTTAAATGGAGGACTTGGCAGTGGTGGTCTCTCAAATGGAACAGGCAGCACAATGGAAGCTCTCACGCAGGCTTATTCTGGAATCCAGCAGTATGCTGCTGCTGCATTGCCCACCCTCTACAACCAGAGTCTCTTAACACAGCAGAGTATTGGGGCAGCAGGAAGTCAAAAAGAAGGTAGGCAGGAACTTGCTGCAAGTACTTGAGAGGGGTTTTCTAAAGGGCAGGCTCAGCCCTTGCAGCCAGCCTATCTGCAGCTTTTATTTGGCAGCATTTTTTAGAATCCTAGAGTTACTGAGGATTAAAAAGGAAAAGCTGTGATGCTTCACTGCTAAGGGCTCTTCAAAGTAGTTTTGATAGAGGATTTCCTGGGTTTCTCCCAGGATTTGTCTTGTCTTAAATGATCAGTTTTTGTACCCTTCCATTTTCTTGGAGGGCAGGAGAGTATTAGTCTGCAGCCTGTGACACATCCTGCTGTTGGAGAGTCAGTTGTGGTTCGATTAACTTGGTTTTCATGGCCCTTCGCCTCTTCCCATGGATACTTCATTCCAGTCTCTTCATTATTCAGATTGAGTCTATCAAACATGTTGCATAAGGTAATAAAGCATGAGGGAGTCAGTTTCCAGGAGAATATAGGAAGGTATTTAAAAGAGCATCTGTCAGATGACAAGTCATGCCATTACTTGGGTTTTGTGTTGAGATTTACTTAGGTTTTTTTGGGCCAAGAGCTTTGTGTAGCCATTCTTGGTTCAGCATCTGGGGCTCAAACATAGTGATCAACTTTGATTTCAGCTAAGATCTGTGAATCATTTTTTTGCACAATCTGGAAATGGCAAAAATGGTGAGAAAGAGCTACAAGTATTTGAATGATTAATCCTAGCGAAGGGTCATGCTGCTTTATTCTGCAATCGAGGATGAGGACTCCACAGAAGTGTGAACAGTAGTTTCATTGGTTTATCTAGAAAATAAGGGTTCAACAGATCTTTCACCTTTTTTTGTGAGCTGGACCTTTGTTATCCATGCTTGTTCTGAATGTGTGTTCCTGCTTGTCATTTGAAGGCCCGGAGGGAGCCAATCTGTTCATCTACCATCTCCCTCAGGAGTTTGGGGATCAGGATCTGCTGCAGATGTTCATGCCGTTTGGAAACGTCGTCTCTGCTAAGGTTTTCATTGACAAGCAGACCAACCTAAGCAAGTGTTTTGGTACGTTTGGTCTCATCATTACCTGCACAAGGGTGACCTCTTTCTAGTCATGGCTTTTTACAGTATATTATCTAGTTTTTCAGTCAAGTAGTGACTCTTTCTCTATATTCCTAAGAAGTAAGTAAATTGGTCTGAACTCTTCCAGCAGTTAACTGTATTTTGCTGATGTTTGTAGCTACTTTTTTTTGCCCACTTTGTACTATTATCATAGAATTAGGATAATTATGCCTCACTCCACTGTTCTGGCCCTAGATAGCCCACTGTGACTCATGCTTACAGACTGTAGTCGAGGTGTAGTTCCTTCTCTTGCCCCTTCGATTTGCTGACTGTTTGCATTGCTGCATATACCACTTACTGCCTTACCATTATAAATAATTTATGTTAATGTTTTCGTAAGCATTATGGCTAACATTACAGTACAGGAGCATTTGACAGATATTCTGTAAACGCTCTGAAGGCAATTTTTAAAGCTGCTTCCTGATTTGTGAACACTTAGTAATGGCAAAACCATTTCAGCTGTTAGTTGCTACCTAACTTTGGTTGCATCTCTTACCCTGATCTTTCCCTGTTTATTGTGTATTTGATGGGAGGCACATCAGGGTTGGAAATTTGTCTTGAAACTGTAAAAGAATCTGTTGTGCTCACTCTTGGTATCAGCACAGGTGATTTTCAGCTCACTGCCGAAGTCTGTGATGCCAAGAGGGCAAAGAAGTGGGTTTATTTTTCTCTTTGAAAGCCCAGCGCAAGCAGGTGTAGTGTTTCTGTAGAGCTGGAAACTTATGGCTTTTTTGATAAATGAAGATTGCTTGAGATGGAATAGAGGTGGTGAGCTTTTCTTTATAGTTGTGAGAGCTTTGTGCCTACACAATATCGTGCATTTTTTAGTATTTGAGCCAAAAGATGCGGACGATCTGAGGCTTTGTGAGAACACCCAAGTGTGCTGAGCGTCAGGTTGTAACACCTGCGTGTGGAACGATCTCCCTGGGTGGTGATGCCAGCCACTGACTAGAACCCTTGTAATGGGTTCTTTCAAAACCCTGCAGAAGCTAATTGTGGGGATGCTCTGTCCCTGGAACGACATACAACTTCTCATCCTAGCTAAACCTAATCAGAGCAGTGCTGCAAGAGCCAGGCCGCCTTGGCAGCCACTTCACTCCGAAGGGATCGACTCCCATAATGCCAAGAGGATTATTTCAGCTTGGTATCTTTAGTGAGCTTTCATGTACAGATTTAACAGTTTTCAGGCTGTGTTTTCTCCCAGCTATGAGTTCTTGCAAACAGCAGCAGTACTTATTTTCGCTGAAGACGAGGAAACATTCTTTTGAGTTCCTGAGCTTTGTGTATATTTGGGCCGAAGTCGCGTACGTCAGGAAGCAGTGCTTTGCCTAAGAGCTTTTAGTAAGACGTTTTTGTGAAGAGCCTAAAACAGTTGTGAGCTTCTGAAAGTGGCATTTCATGCGAGCCCTCCTTATTTTGTGAGTACCTGCCTTCCCAGTTGTGAGTAGCCATTCCGGACAGCTTTGGCGTGGCGTGATGATGTGTTTTCCTTTCTCCAGGTTTTGTAAGTTACGACAATCCTGTCTCTGCACAGGCTGCCATTCAGTCCATGAACGGCTTTCAGATCGGCATGAAGCGTCTGAAAGTGCAGCTCAAGCGCTCCAAGAATGACAGCAAGCCATACTGAGCGCCCTCCCCGGGACTGGAGTGAGAAGGATCTTCTGGTAAGTTGGAGAGGAGCGCACTTAGCGATTCGAAGCCCTAAGGCTGTGTTTTTACAGTCCTGGAAGCTGATCCATGCCTTCTGTCTGGCACATCTGCCCCTGAAGACTCGGCCGCAGCCTCTGCTGAGAATCCTGCTTCGGATAGAGGACAAGTTTGTGCTTTTGTTTCCAGTGTTTTACTTTGGAGTTTAGGTGCCATATCGCTGAGGTTTTGTTGTTCTTTTTGTTTTGTTGTTAGTTTTTTTTTTTTAATTGTTTGTGGGGTTTTTTTCCCCCTTACTCCCCCCACCCCCCCTTATTTGAAGTTTGCTGTGTTTGTAACCGGTGTGTGTTGCGAAGGACCAATGCCAGCTCCTCGGGGTGGGGAGGGAAGGTTAAAGGGAGCAGCATAAAGTGACACCACGCTGCCTTAGGGTAGAGAGGAGACGGGGAAGCAGAACTGACACCACACCGCCGTGGGGGAGAGGAGAAGGGAAAGCTGAAATGCCACAGAGCAGCTGATGAAAACAAAGGTGGGGAAAGAGAACCAAGTCCATCCGGGTCTGGGTGAGAAAGAACCGGCTCCATGTAGCCTTTGTCGTGCCCCATCTGCTCTCTGAAATCTCCTTAACCGTATGCCATGGTGGGGTTTTAGTAAATCATCTCTAAAGCAGGAGACAGGCTAGAAGGGTGAACACGTTAACAGCCAAAGGAAAACTGCAGTGATTTTTTTTTTTGCTGTATATAAGGCAGTGTTTGTATAGCACTGTAAATGTGCACAGCACTTTATGAAATTATTAGATTGTCTCTGCCCAGAAAACTTCACTGTCCGTTTACAGCTGACCCCTAATGAGATGCAGTGAATTGCTCCGTGCTTAGGAAATCTTACCCCTTGTACCCTAGGTTTTGTAGAAGGGTATAGAGGTGGCTTAGTCTGGATGAATACATCTGGGGCTGGAAACAAGAACCTAGTAACCTGCAGAATGTTTTTGACAATTTTTCTTGACAGTTCATCACACTCCCTATTTTTGTAGAATAATGTCCTTTTTGCAGAGTATTACTTTGAACTCATTCTGATAAGCATAATGTAAGTGCTGTTTGTCTGTTAAAATGACTGCTAAATGGAGGCACAAAGCCCACAGTGCCCCTAACCCCCAGCTCTCAAGGCTCCTGTTTCATACACATTCTCATAAGATTTTATTTCTCAGTCCTAATTCTGTTGCAAAGATAACCTGTTGTTTTGTGGGGTTTAAAAAAACAAACCAACCAAAACAACCAACTGACCAAAACCCCAAAACCAATTTGTGGCTTGGTGTATTAATTATTTCTTTATACTGCAGTTTTCCTTAAAGGTGGTGCATAGCAGAGCAAAGCAGGCAAACGTGGGAGCTGTGGAGCCAGAGCAGAGTGCTGAGCCCTTCAGTCCTACTCTGCCTTTTGGTACAAGCTGTTACCTTCTGTACTGAAGGGAAGGTGCACAGGCCCCTTCAGCAAACACTTCTGCACACTTGTGAAACTGCTGATGCGTTGCAAAGGGCCTTTGTTATACACTGGTTTTAGGGGGCTCAGGGGACTTTTGGCACTCTGGCCTGAGTTGTTTCAAGAAGTCAGAGTTGAGTCCCCTTTTATAACCACCAAATTTCACCTCTGTCATGAGAGGAAGTTTACAATTTCTGTGCATCTCTAACAGAAGTTCCATTTACCTCATTTCTCCTTTTCCTTGCTTGCTTTGTATTCCTGGTTGGTGATGCTGTGTCCCAGGGCACGGCTGCCTGGGAGCTGGCCACCAGTGATGGAGGTGTGGGTCAGCCCCAGGGCTGGGACTGGGTGTCTCCTGCGGCCGGAGGAGCGGCC
>NW_008585873.1:0-4356 GCF_000691845.1 Merops nubicus | reverse complement strand
GTCTCCCCAGAGCCCTCTCTTCTCCACATGTCCTCCTCAGCAGGGTCTGCACAGACCCCACGGACAGGACCTGGGCTCAGAGTCGCACCTGGGCTCCATCGCTGCTTTGCAGGTAACATCTTTTTAAAGCACTCAAAGCAAGACAGGGATAGTGGTGTGAAGGTTACACCTTCCAAGGCATCCAGTAACATCCCCACCCGACACCGAGCCATGCCAGGAGCTCCACCTCCCTCCCGGGCACAGTGTGCACCCCTCTGGATGGGCAGAAGTTAATTTTCCATAGATCAACATCTCACATCTTCCCTCACCTGGAGGACAGCCCAAGGCTTTGCTGTGCTGCTGCTGTCCTCGCTCTCCCCTGCGAGCTGCCCTCCCAGCCCAGCCCCCCAGGGGCTCTCTGCTCAGGGGCAGATACTCACCCCCGAGAGACGGACACTTGGAGGTTATAGCTGGGCAGCAGCGGCTTGTCTGAGAACTCAAACATGAAGTTGTCTGCATCTTGCTCCTCTTCCTCCTGGTCTGAACTGCCCGGAGGGTTGAGCAGAAGATCACATCCAATGCTGTCTTTCCCCTCTGCAACAAGCAGAACAGACGCAGTTGGCATCGCTCACAGCTTGACACCAGCCAGGGCTCATCCCTCCCTCGAGCACGGCTCAGCTCGGCCGCCACGATCTCGGTGTGCGTCCCCACAGCATCGCAGCAGCTCCAAGAGCCAGGTCCTGGGGCTCCTCCTGCTCTCCAGCCCCTTGCCTCGGAGAAGCCCTGAGCCCGTGCTGGCTGCTCTGCACAGCCAGACTCCCCTCGGTGACTGTGTGAGGCACAGAACACCCCACACCACAGCAGCGACCATCGGGTCTGCAGCGATCCCACCCGTGAGACGAGGCACTGCCTGCTAGCCAAACAAGCCACCTGGACTGCAACGGGACCTGCTCTCCTGGGTCAAGCACAAGCTGACCCCGAGACTCTCCCTGAAAGGGCCTCGGCTCCCTCCCTTTGCCAGCACAGCCTGGGAGAACCTGTGCCAGGGAGGCAGGGGCCGGAGGTACGAGACACGCTGCCCGCACAGGTCCTACAAAGGAGGGCACTGTGCTCTGCTCCTCCAGGCAGCTCCCACTCCCCCACTGCCAGCAGAGCTGCTCGGAGGGGTGTGGAGGGGTGTGCCAGCAGCCCTCTCTAAATAAGGACTGTGAGGCTGTGCCATCAACCCACACAGCCCATCGAGAGGCTGAGAGAACCAAACGACGGCACGTGGGGCCTCAGAGAACAGGCCCCGCAGATCTCCAGCACAAAGCTGCTGTCCCAGCAGGGTTTGCTTCCCTGAGAGGTGGAAGAAGATCCACACTTGATCCATAAACCAGTTAAAGACAGTGAAACTGTTCCACAGTCTGAAAAGGATCTGTTGAAAAGTAGCTTGCTGCCTGAATTTTATTACTAAGAGGTATGAATAGTCTCAGGTTGGCAGAGTGGTTTAGTCCTGCTGAGATAACACAGGATAGCTCCAAAATCTTCCAGAAAATAGAGTCTAGATTCTACAGAGAGAAGTCAGACCAAAAGTGCTGGTGAGCAAATAAACCAATCACGCAAAAGTTCAACACCATGCACGAGAGAGAAGGCTGCAGAAAAAACCCCCGAGTGTGCAGCAGGAGGAAGCTCCCTGCACCAGACTGTGCCTCCAACGAACGCAGCACCAGCCAGAACGTTCCTTTAATAGAGACACAACAGCAGATGACAGAAGGCATCGGCTCAGAAGAGGTCTCAGGAGAAAAATGAAATTACTTCTTAGACCTACGAAATCCCTAAACACAAAAACAAGGTGCTGCAGCCTTCAGAACTTATTGTAGAACAGGACAAAAATAAGTGACACGAATACCGGTCCAATATCACTGCCAGGCAAAGCTCAGATGCCACCACTGAAAAGCCTCAAATTTCTTGAGCAACTCAGGGGGGAAAAAAGGAACTAAATGCTTTTAATGTGGCAACAAGATGGTCCAAGTCTGTCCTGAGAAGCCTCCTCGCCGAGTCCTGCCCGCCAGGCTGAGGGCAGGAACAGGACGTCCTGTCCCACGGCGGGCAGGGCCAACGATGCTGCTCCTGTGAGGAACAGCCCCCAGGGTGGGGCTCAGAGCCACGGGAGCACGAGGCCACTGATGGCTTTACCACACTCACGGCTCAGAGCTCTCACACCCTGGCTTCCCTTGTTATCTGCCAGCCCCCAGGGATTTGCAGCCCTAAAGGAAAACGTGGACAGCGTTCCCACCACAAAGAACAGGAACAGAGCAAGCAGGGGCTGGGGATTTGTCCCCCACCCCGTGGGACGTGCAGCTGGTGGGTCTGATGGAAAGGGAAGCTCTGAAGGACTGGACTCCTGAAGGTGGAGAGCTGTTTGCTGCCTCTAACACTGGAGCAGCCCTGTTACTCCAGCACAGAACTTCCCCGCCCTGGGAGGACCTGCTCTTGGTGACCACGGTGACTGCTGAGGGGAACTGAGCCAGAATGGCCCATTTCAAACACTCTGCAAAGAAACCAGCCCTGTGGCTCAAGCTCAGGCTTCTAAGCTGGCAACTGCTGTTTTCAGGAAGCAACAGTAAAAGGTCCAAGTGATGCCTTCACTTGTAAGAGGACCTCTCCTGGGCAAACACCTCCCCTCCAAAGCAGAGGAGAGGCACGAGCAGCTCTGGGAACCTGGAAGTTCAAGCCTTCCACACCTTGAAGGAGAGTGTGCTCTGTCCATCTTGGTTTTATCCTGATGACTGGTTGCTACAATAAGTCCCAGCATTGATACCCAAAGACCCTCAGACCACCTGCAGCACCCAGAGGCCAGCCTTGCACACCACGCTGAGCCAACAGGGAGAGATCCACACATGCAGCTCCCAGAGAAAGTCTCTTCAGAAGCAACTCCCAGCCTGTAGTGTCACAGCAAGAGCTCTGTGCAAGAGGAGAGCTGGGAGGGGCGTGGACAGAGAGGAGTGGATGAGGAGATGAAAGGCTGTGGCCTGGACTCACCCAGCACAGAGCTGCTGTAGAAGTCCCACGCTGCCTGAGGGTCTCCGTCGGTGCGGCCCTGGAGATCCGACAGGTAATCTGAGAGAAACATGGAGAGGGTCAATGCCTATCTACTGGTGAAAGGATGATCCCTGCGTGGATATCCCTTGGTCCTGGGCGAGCTGCTCCACCTCTGCTGCCTTCCCCACGTTGAGTCAGGCACTGTGCCAAAAGCTGAACAACCCTGAACCAGCTCTGAGCACCCTGCTCTAGCTGCAGGTGTCCCTGCTCCCTGCAGAGGGCTTGGACTAGATGAGCTTTGAAAGCCCCTTCCCACCCAAACCGTTCTATGATTCTATTCTGTGGTAACTTCCAAGAAGGAGATCCTCACTCAGGAGGGGACAATGTGACCCCAGGCCTGAGGACACAAAATAGAAGCCAAGAAAGGAAAGCAACTGATAACACTAAGTGGGTTGGAAAGAAAGGTTCTTGAGGTTGTCTTGAGATCAAAATTACCTCTCCAGCACCTGCATGAGTAGTTGAGGCTGGAGAAGCTCAGACAGGCAGCTGGCAAACAACATTAGTTCAACAGTGGAGATTTTCTGCCTTTTATCTCTCTGGGAACCAGCACTACTCCAGCTGCCTCTCCCTTGCTGCCGGGCAGAAGCCACCACACTCATCCTGCTTCCACACAAACAGTGCAGAGAGTGGGCCAGGCTTCACTGCTGGCCACAGGGGTCCAAAACGGTCCTTTCTAACACCAGCAGGTGGGCAGCAGTCAGGCAGAGCTGGTTTGAGTAGAAGGCACCATTACTTGGCAGCAAAAATACGTTCACTTGGGTGATGCAGTAGAGCCAGGAATGGTGGAACAGTGTCTGGGAGCACTGTCTTTAGTAGTTTGACCACAGCATTGCCACCTCCATACACACTGAAAGACTGAAAAGTGACTCTTTTCTGACTTGGAAAAGAGTACACAACTCTGTAAGTGAAGTCTAGGTGGTAAAAACAGAGACACTCAACAGGACAGAGCTAAAATTGTTAAGTCACCGGCTGCTCAAGCGCTTCTAAACCCTCTGACACCCAGGTTTGGTCCCATGTGCTGCCAGAGAGGAAGGCTGGGAGCAGCCCCCCGCCGGCACCCACCGCAGAGGAAGCGCCTCATGCCCTCGCTGCTGGCCAGCTTCACGGCCGTCTGCCCCGAGTACGTGGCCAGGGTGGGATCAGCACCATAGGAGAGGAGAAGCCACATGGTTTCCAGGTTGTCATTTGCTACTGCATCGTGGACTGGTCTGCAAGGACAGAGGCATTGACACAAGGAGTATTATAATAATGTAATATGATAACAGTATCAGCACGGGTGTGGCCAGCAGGACT
>NW_008585872.1:10369-40117 GCF_000691845.1 Merops nubicus | reverse complement strand
TGCCGCGCTCGCGCTGGGTCGCTCCGTGCCGCTTCGCGGGCAAGTTGCACCGTGTGGCATGGGTTGTATTTCCACAGAGTGTAGCTTTAAATGACCTGTTTGGTTTTTAAGCAAAACCACAAGCCCCCAAGGTTTGGGCAAGGTTGGCCTATACTGTAGCTATAGCGAAGGGAGAGGAGAGGGTTTATTTCGGAGCACTAAGTCCCATGCAAAAATGCTCACAGGGGTTAGACTCGGAGGGAATGTTCATTTCTGTGGTTTGTACCCTTGGAGTCATAAAAAAAGGTTATGAATTGAAAGAGTAAGAATAAACTACATGTTAAAAAAGAAAACTCGAACCTTTTTTTCAAATATGCTGTATTTGCAGATAGTCACCAGTGTTTGTTATTACCATGATCTTTGCCAAAAGTTAAGCTTTCTTGAACTTGGTACTTGAACTTGAGCAGTGACATTTATATCCCCTGTAAAGGGAGTTTAACGTTACTGACATATAATGACAGGTATTTTTACTTAGGTGTTTCCTTTGACCAAAAATATAGAGTGAAACTTCTGAGTATTTACACTATGCACAGTGTAATTTGAAATTACCTAGTGTCTCATACTGTTGGTGCTTGAATAAGCACTTCTCAATGTAGTTTTCTGTTGTGCTTTGTGTTTTGGGTTTGCTTAAATGCTTAGTGGATGTCTAAAATCAGACTTCAGAGTGTTTTCTAAAACTTATTTTGCATCACAGAGGTTCGAGTTAAGGTTGATCACAGGTAACATCATTGTAAGGTCTTTGTCATACATTTAGCACAATTCTACTGTAAGTCAGGAGTTCTGCCTTTTTGATATTGTTGAGTACTCAATGAACAATTTCAGGAGACTTTTATCAGTTGTATGTGAGTTTTTTTATAACTAGGAGGGGTCTCTGTATATACAGCTTTGTTAAGTAAATGAAAGCAAGTCAGTAATGATTTTTATGCTGTTGTAAAATAACCGTCTGCTAAATTGTTATGGATTCCTTGTTTCCCTGCTAAGAACAACCACTTTTTATGGCTTTCTTCTTCTCCCTTAAACACTGCACTTCTCTCTAGAAGAGAGGAGAGGTTTGTAACATGTGTTATCTGTTGAAACTCTTCCCTGGTTCCTCAGCCGAAAGAGGGCACGCTGTTTCTGCACGTCTGTGCTGTGGGGTGGTTGTATCACAGGACTGCGGGGCGGCGAGTGAGCATCTCCTGCCAGCTCCAAGTGAGGTGTTGGAGGAGAGCTGGAGGTGGCCTCGGTGCCAGGCCACGCTGAGCAAAAGTTGAGGGGCTCTTTCCTGTTTTCATTGTACAGCCGTTATGGGAATAATTTGGGCACTGACAAAACAGTTTTTGAAAATGAGACTCTTTCAGATAAAGGATTGATACATTGAACATCTCTCTAATACATATAAAACGTGGCTGGGAATGAAGGAAGCGAAACATCCGTTGTTATTTTCTTTGGCTAATTTGGCTGATTGCATAACTGCTAGAACTAGCTAGACGAGTTGTAGGTCTAAATATTTTGATGTGCTTTTAAGAGGAGGCAGGACCTTTTTTCAAGATACTTTTTGTTAGCATTATGTGAAATTAATGTGAAGTGGTTTTGGAAGTGAGGCTAGCTTCATTGCGATTGTAGCAGTTAACGACATATGTTAACTTGTGCTCTAATGTAGGTAGGCAACTGGCATCAAGAATCCACAACAGATCTGAATTTTTAACAATGAAGCTGTATGGTTTTTTTCTTTGGTTCTAAGGGTAGGGATCTCTGCTTTTAAAGCATGCCTTATGGTAATGAATTTTCTTTAATGGTAAAACATACACAAGTATACAATACAATGACGGGATTGAGGTCCCTAGGTGACCATCTATCTATTAAAGTTTAGTTATTCCAAGTGCTCGGGAGCTGTGGCATCATGTGCAGTTCCCTGCTGGCAAAGCGGTCATGTTTTGGGAGGTGACAGGGGCAGCCTGGCAGCATTACATTCCACTTTCAGCTTTGCCAGTTGAAACTCCTAGTTATGTTCCTGCTTGATGCAGCATCCAGTGGGTGGTTTGTTAAACATTTGGCAGTGCTGCTTTTTTTCTAGTACATTGCAGCTCTCCCAATGACTATTTTTTTGAGCCCTTCTTTATTGTAAGAAGGAAATGTATCTTCTCCCTACGTTTTGTTTTTTTTTTTTTTGACATCCTTTTAAAAGCAATAAACAGCTATTTCCTGTTAATCATAACACTAATACTGAAAAAGAAACTAAATAGCCTCATAAATTGAGATACAAGATTAATTTCAGTTTTAAAGATGACATTTTGGAAGAGAGGTTGTACTATGCAACAGAGAGAGGTCTCATAAAGCTGGGGAGAAATCAGAGATACTTGAATAGGTAGCTGTTTCTTTAGCTCTTGCTGTATTTTGTGAGGTATTGCTGTAACAAGTTAAAGCATTTTTCTAGACATCCTTTCCATCTCTTTCCAAACAGAGCATGCCACCAGGGATTTTTGCCAAGAATGTGGTTTTGCTCAATGCACAGAGTTGTCTGCCAGCCCTTCCAGTGCTATGCTGTGGGGAAGAGGGATGTGGCAGTACTCCTGTGCAGATTGGTGGGAATCTTGCATGTATTACCAAATTGATCACCTGTTGCTACTCCTGATGGATATTAGAAGATTATAAACACATTTCTTGACACATTCTATCAGGTAATAGTAAATACTACAAACTACTAATTTAGAAGTTGTCTGTTACCCTATGTCAGCAAAGCTTAGGCTTTTTTCCTTTGAAATCAGTGTACGCTCGCCTTCCATTTGTGAACAGCTTTTATTTCAGTTTTTGTTTCCATTTCAGGCTGGACAAACACTGCACAGCTATGGAGAATGAACCAAGCACAACAACATGTTCTGCACCTGCGACGACCGTCACCACCAGCTCCACTTCCCGCACACAGCTACCACAGATTTCTGTCTACAGTGGCTCCGACAGGCACGCTGTCCAGGTACTGGGCTAGAGGTTCTGTCCTGTCCAGTGCTCTCAAACACAGGCACTGAACAGTGCTTTACACAAGATTAACTTTCCATTCTTAACTGCTCTCTGCTTTCTCAATATCTTGACTTGCTGGTTTTCAGAAGATACTGTCTACCAAAGGGTATTGGATCACTTAATTGTAGTGCAGGGTACAGGCCTGCCTCCCAAATAAGTGGGAAGTTTGGTTTACTTGCCATTTGCTAAGGATATGGATTATTAACATAATACTTTACAAAATAACAGACAATGAAGCTGCTTGTTTGACTGGCCTTGACTACAGGGGTCCAGAGGTACCTGTATGTGTCTAACTGCTGCTTTGGATCCTGCCCGCTCTTGCTGTTCTTTCAATTAGGTCTCCTTGAACTCTGTGTCTATTCTGTTTGGTTTGATAATTAAGTCTTTCACATACTATCATGATCTTTGAAAAAGTGAAACATTCTGTAGGGTTTGTTGAGAAGAACCAAAGAGGTTTGGATGTTGTTTTGAGTGATGTTGTATTGTCAGGCTTTCCTTGAAAACGGGAATATATTTATGTTGACTGTATTCTGTGATTTGGTTGAGAACAGTGGTGGAGCACGTTCCGTGTTACATAATTGGTGTGAAAAGAATTCATTTTGCTTTATTTCCTTGTAAAGGTAAACTTCAGCATCATGTCAGCATAGCGTGTACTTTGTAATTGTAATTAATTACCTACTGATTCATCACAGGTTATTCAGCAGGCCTTGCATCGTCCTCCTAGCTCAGCTGCTCAGTACCTCCAGCAGATGTATGCAGCCCAACAGCAGCATCTAATGCTGCAGACTGCTGCTTTGCAGCAGCAGCACTTAAGCAGTACCCAATTTCAGAGTCTGGCAACTGTACCACAGGTGAGAGCGAAGATGGCTGAAAAAGAATGGTGTACTACTTTCTAGAGTAGGACTACAGTCCTAGAGCATTGTCAAACATCGTAACAGCTTAAGTGCCTGAGCTTAATGCCTCACAATGATTCACTGTTATATTTTAATGAGTTTGTTATTTTAAATTGTACCCTCCTCTAAAAACTTTGGAGGACTTTGTCCAGTGTTATAGATGCTCCCATAGGCGACCATTCCATGCTTAATTGCATTACATTATAATGCATCATGTAACTCATCAGACAATAACAAAATAAATATTAAAAATGGACTATTACAGTCTTCATCCCATGATTTTCTGTAGAAGTCATGGAGGAAAGCAATGGAAGGCAACATATCTTAGTAAAATCAAAGAAAAATAATGAACATCTGGTATCTTAGTGTGTGTTGCCATGCATCTGGCTGCATTATAAATAATGACAAAATTCAGTTTTAACTCTGAGTGTGGAAATGTAGGAAGTAAATGACATTTCACTTCTGAAGCACAGCTTTTAACATTAGTGACCACCAGAGGAGGCCCATTTTGAGAAATCAAGCAGTGGCAAGACTTCCTTTGACCTCAGTTGACCTTGGATTGCAGAGATAGGTGGTTGTTAATGATTTTACAGATGGAAATGCTAAAATGGAATTAAAGGCTTCAGGGCTGTAGCTGTTTGTTGTCAGACTTGGGACTGACTCTTCTGTGCTCCTGGCTTTTTCTTCTATACCTTTTCCATCAGAACGTGGTAATACATTGACTTGTCATTTTGTCGTGGTAGATTTGTGCGTGCATATCCAGTTACAGAGACAGAGCCAGGAAACACAGATCAGGAAAGGCTGAGAAATTTTGGGATGCAGTCTGTTAATATAGAAACCTAAATCTCTGTCCCTGTATTCATCTGAAGACCTGGAATAGCCTGTGGTTATAGACACTAGAAGTGCATACATATATTATCATTCCAGGGGATGAGGGTGTTTGTTACAGCATTTATAAAGTTTGTTTTATTCTTAGAGGATTCTAATCATAATAAAAATTATGTGAGTTTTAATAATGTCAGTTTTAAATGACACCACATTTTAAGTTCTGAGCACCATAGGCAGTAAGCCAATCAGTTGGCAGCTCTGTGAGCAGCTTGGTAGCCTTTACCTCTGGGAGTTTTTCATTCAAGTCTCGATCTGCAAGAATCTGAGTGCCTGAAATTGGGTAGGAATTCAAGGCATTTCGCACCTTGCAGATAGCATTCCATAGTGCGGAGGGCACTTTGCTGAAAACTTATTCCACTGAGTAAAGCATTTTTACTATTAATTCAGAGAAAAGGTAATGGAAGAGAGCGATGTTTCTGGTGGTTTATGCAATAATATGAACATCACTTAAACACTTTTTGGTTTCAATATTTGATACATATTCTTGCTATTTAGGCAAGCCTGTCAGGTGGGAGGCAATGTACTTCCCCCACTGGGAGTGTCACTCAGCAGTCAAGCATGTCGCAGACCTCGGTAGGTAACTGAACCAAGCCCTCCATCCATTTTCAACCTCTCTTAGTTACTATATAACCACTCAGAAAAACAGAAAATATTTCACTGTATTAATTTGTCTGGTTAAAGTCGATGTTACCCAAACAGTAAATAGAAGTGTGAGGACTCTGTTGTAAGTGTTGGATGCAATTCCAGTATACACCAGTGACTTTGATGTGTGCTGCCAGCCACTGCCCTTGCTGGCCAGTTTTTGGAGGCTTCTCCTGTTCCAGCCTGTCCTTGGTGCTCTGAGGGGCACCTGCTCACTCCACAGGCACTAGTGACTGCTGCAGGAGTTGCTCCCTGAGCTTTCATCTCTTTCATGATTTCTTACTGGGTTTTTCATGCTAGTTTCTGTATTCAGGGCACTATTGTAGGTTAAAGTCATAATTGTATCAGTGGTGGAAGAGCTCCAAATCTAAAGAATCCAGGTCGATGCCCACATAAATGTATGAAACTCATTAAATGTTTATAGCATTCATTCTTTTATTGATTATCATCTTTTATCATACATACTTTGAATTATTTTATCCATATTCTGGGCAGGTGCTCAGGTTTCAGTTATTAGCAGCTCAGTGTTGAGTTCATGCTGTATTTCTTTAAGCGGCATCCTCAGACATGTAATTTGCACAGTCCTTTTTGTACAGTTCTATGGTTTTCTTCAGTAGGACTTTGTTAGTCTTCCAGACATCCTGCTTATTAATCATGCCTTCGAGCTGTTCATGACTGCAGTGCATAGCTTCAGTGATTTAACTGTATATTTTTTTTAAGCTCTCATAGCATTGCTTTGGCTTACAGTTCGTAGAAGTAAAATAATTGATTCCTTAAATTTAGGATGGGAAGTCTTTAAAGATGTCTGACATTAAACTAACAGACTAATTGGGCTGGGATTTTTCAAGGACATCTTTTGAGTCAGTGATGAAAAAGAGCTGGGCACTTAACTCTGTTAGACCTGCTAGAAGAAAAGAAAAAGAACCAAAGCAAAACCACAATAGCTTTTGACTGAAAAGATGCTAAAAGAGCAATTGTTGAGGAGCATTTAATGTGAAATTGTATAAAGCTTTGATCTCCAGTCATTTTTAAATGTGCATAGGTAGAATGAGGAATCAGAGCTCAAATATGGTGGCAAAAAGAAGTGTTCTGATCAGGTTGCATAGTAAGTGTGACAGAAGATATCAGTCCAGTCAGGTAACATAAACATTTAAAGGTGCTTAAATATTAACATTCAGGTATTTTTCTTAAAACATTTCAAGTTCATGCTACATATTCTTTAAATGTGTATTTCTGTGAGATATTTTTCAGACTTTGTAATATCATTGTTTATGCTTGTAATACTTATTTACTGCAAAGCAATTGGTTGCAGTTTAAGAATGAAAATGTACAGTCTGGCCAGAATCCAACTTTGTGATGATTGGCTCCATTTTTTCATATTTTTGATATTTTTACAGTTCAGAGATTTCAACTTCCCCTGCCATTTTTGTCAAAGGCTTTCTGGCTTTAGACCCTAGGATGAATGAATTTCCATGACAGAAGCAATATTTTTGTTTCCTTAGATTAACCTCTCCACCTCTCCTACACCTGCACAGATAATAAGCCGTTCACAGACCTCCAACACCACCAGCAGCAGTATCACCCAACAGACTATGTTGCTGGGGAGCACCTCGCCAACCCTGAGTGCAAGCCAGGCTCAAATGTATCTACGAGCTCAAATGGTGAGTTTTCATTGCAGCTCTTAAGCTTGGGTTTGGTCTCTCCCTGTCATCCCCACCCCCACAAAAAAAAACCAAAACCAAAATACAACAACACACACCGTAACCATTTCAGGTGTTGTTTCTTTAATTTGTCAATATTTTTCTGTAGCTTCAGATAGCATTGAGAATTTAGTCACTAATTTAGGACATGTGTCTTCTGTAAGAGTGTAAACATCAGAAGTAAAAGGATTGTTCTAGTTTTGTTCTCTGGTGAAATTTGCTCAAGTGGTTTTAGCCTGGTCACACTACAATTATTAAAATGATCAAACACGGGAAAAATAGAAAGAGTACCTGCCTTTTCTGGCTCTGTAGAAGAGCATACTGGGGTCTGTCTATACTCAAGGTACATTGTTTTCCAATGTGCTGGTAATGTTCTAGAGTTCTGACTCTTGATTAAAATTTTCTATATTTAACCAAGACTGTTCTTTGCATTAGTGTCTCTAGTACTTAAGTTAGATACATAGCTTTCAAGCTCTTTGGATCCATATGAAACTCGTTACACTCTTGCAATTTTTGGTCAATATGTCAGTTCTGTTTCAAAAGAAAAATCTTTTTAGTGATTTATTAATTTTGTTTTTTAATCGTAATACTTTCTCTAGTGAGTTTCGTATGAATTGAACCTTACTATCTGTGTGGGGTTTGATAGAAATTACTGAAGTTGTACCTGAATGCTCAGGTACCAATCAATACTGGGTAAGAGCTGACAACTGTTAAAGCCTGGGTGAGTTAATGGCCAGAGCTTTGTAGTGTTATGTTTAACTGCATGAAGTAGGAAGAATTGCTGTTACACTACACTGAGATTCGGAGCTAAAGGTTTGTGACTGCAGTGGTATATGAAATCAGATGCAGGCATGAGTTCTTGCAGGAATTTACTGAAAAGGTAGTAGAATTTGAAGATAAGGATTTAAAGATCAAGTGCTTGTTTATCCATTTGCCAGTGAAAGGATTTCTGGAGTCTCTGGTTTGTAAGCAAAGCTAGATGCTGAGGACACCTAGGACTATTTAACAGGACAGGAATTACAAATTAATTTCATGTCACTGCCTTTCAATATGTGTTAACAGCTTAGTAGCTGGAGCATTATGAGAATGACATTGCTGGGTTTTGTGGTAGCAATTTCTCTCAGTGATTCAGATGGTTGATGCAGTTTTCCTCTTCACTTACACTAGACTCTGCATTGTCAAATACCATGCTTATTTGTATAACTCCTTTACACCTTCATTTCAAGAGAGAAACTTATCCTATTCATTTCTATTTAGAATGGCAAGATCATTTTGCTAGCCTCAGTTTGAACTTCCTTCAGTCTTTCAGTGTTTCTAGCTAACTTATTAAAAGTTGTCTTTTTCTTCATCACCAAGACCTTTCGCTTTCTGTAAAAAGGTCAACTCTTACCTGTAGGTAGCTTGTGTAACGGCTTCACCAGCAGATTAGTTCAATTCCAGATAAAACCCTTCATGTTTTCTTCTTAGAAAACCTTGCAGTCGAGAAATCTTTAAAAATATGGAAGACGAACTAATAGTCTCTCTTCAGAGCCTTCCATAAGCTTGTGTTTGCTATATTGTCTGTGAATGACAGTTAAGGATGCTGATACTCTGCAGTTAGTAATGTCAGATTGGTTGTATGATACCTGTTCTCACTATGAAACTTAATTAGCATAGCTAAAGCTCATATAACAACTCTGCTTGTTAGCTAACATTTTAGCAGTTTGGATGATCTAAGTTCTCATTCTTTCTTATGGTAGATACTGGACTCCTCTTCTTAACCTTCTTGCCTTTTTTTCACTCATTTGTAATAGTGGAGGGAAAGTCCTCTTTGAAATGTTTGTATGAAAGGTGATGATAGGTGTGTGTGTATGTATATGAAAGATTTTTTCAGTATATAGAACAAATATTTTATATTTATTTTACGTTACTATCTTTTGGATTTACTTAAACTACTATGATAAACTGTGTTTTGAATACATTAAAAGTAAAAAGGTAAATCTTAGAAGCTGTACGTCACTATGTGCAAGTTATGTATTTCTCTTTAAAATATTGAATTTCTTTCATACATTTTCAAAAATCCAGTCTGTTACCAGATAACTTTTTCTTGCTTAACAGCTTATTTTTACTCCTGCGACCACTGTGGCTGCTGTCCAGTCTGACATTCCTGTTGTCTCATCATCATCTTCATCTTCCTCTCAGTCTGCAGCTACTCAGGTGAGCTTGTGTGAATTTACTGAAGGTATGTGCAGTAGAGTAAGCCAAAACTGAAAAGTAATGAAACATTGTGCTTAACTTTACTTGCTTATAAAATCTACTGATGGATACTGGTTATGTACAACTTCAGTGTCTCCTGTTTGCCATAATCACATGGTTAGAGGTGATCATGTTGTATGTAAAGTTTGGATCCTGTATATGACATTTTAGGTCTCCATAATTAGCTCTCATCTTTATTACTTTGAATAACTTCATGTTATCAGCTAAACTTGTGCCACCTTTTCACTCCTCAGCATGCTTATCATCTGGAAAAATACACATCACTGTACAGATAGCCACAGAACGTATTAGTCACCATATTCCACTGTGACAAGTGAACATTTGTCTGAGAAATTTATGCTCTCATGAGAGATCTTCTATCTTAGCAGTTTCTTTAAAAGCCTTTCATGAACAGACCTTGTTTAAAAGCTTTTTAGAAATCCTAGTAAATTATACCAGTTCTCTGAACTTATGTTTGTTGACACTTTCAGAAGATTCTAATAGCTTTGAAGACCTTAAAGATGTGCTGCTATTCTGACATAATGGTAAATCATTGAAGCTTGCCTTCCTTTTGCTTTTCCAGTAGGAATGTGAGGCGGGCAGAGCTCGCTGGAATCCAACAGTGTATTTATGCAGGATGCTGTTGAGCAAGCTCACAATGTTACATTCATCAGTCAAGCCTTCAATAAAAGGGGCTGGTCCTTCAGCCTTGGAGTTATCATGCCTCATTATGCTTTATCACAACTGCTTCTCTTTCCTCTTCATTGTGCATATCATGTTTGAAGGTGCAGAGGTGTTACTGGAGAGGCTAGCAGCTCTTTCTGTGTTTGTATCTTTGGCAGTCAAGGTAGTTATGTCAGTAAACCCTGTCGCTTGACAGTCATGATTGTTTTGTACCTCAGGGTTTTAGATGGTTATTTTGGACAAGGCTACCTGTATGTGCAACCTCCTGAGACACCGTTGCAGAGGGACAGTAGGAGTTCACCCCAGACTATAGAGCATTGCTCAGTCAGAGGAGCTGCTGTAATGACCCTGCCAAACTTGGGCCGTTCCTTTCCTCTCCATGTTCAGTGTTGCCCTGTTGCGAGGTGTCATTAACCTTGGTTCTCTGGGAGTCTCTATAGCAGCAATGACATTGTAAAGATCCAGTGATGCAATGGAGAAGCATTAGCGCTGGTTCACTCTGGTTTTATTACCTTGTGATAAATACTTCCTTGCAGTATCAGTCAGCTAGGTTTAGAGAAATCAGAATCATAGAATCATTTAGGTTGGAGAAGACCTTTAAGATCAAGTCCCGCCATTAACCTAATTCTACCAAGTCCACTGCTGAACTGTGTCCCTCAGCACCACATCTACACAACTTCCAAACATGTCCAGGGGTGGTGATTCAACCACTGCCCTGGGCAGCCTGTTTCAGTGAGAGAAACGACACTTTCAGTGAAGAAATTGTTCTAATATCCAACCTAAACCTCCCCTGGTGCAACTTGAGGCTATTTCCTCTTGCCCTATCTCTTGTTACTTTTGAGAAGAGACTGACCCCCTCCTCTCTACAGCCTCCTTTTGGGTAGTTGTAGAAAGTGACACGGTATTCCCTGAGCCTGCTTTGCTCTGGGCTCAACAACCCCAGGTCCCAAGCAAATCTGAGCAAGGAGGCAATTTCAGTTAATAAGAAAAAAAATTGACTGCTATATATATAGATGTGTGTTTTACACTTAGCCAAGCTGTTTGTGAAGGTACAGTATGCTGTCACAGTATCATCTTCCATGTGGAAGTAGCAGGGAAACTCTGAAGTTCATCAGTGATTAGCATTGTCTCAGTGGCACATCTAACATGGCCTGTTAGCTGAACTGACACTCCTCTCCTACTTCCTCTTCTTCCCTTCTGCTTTCATATTACTTCCTTTTCATATGTGCCCCCCTCATGTACACCCTGGTTATCTCAGGTTAGTTGCCTTCTCTGTCTAGGTGTGCTGGAGGTTGATTTATACTTGCAGAGCTTGGGTTGCACTGGGCACCTCACATTTGCTTATAAGGAAACAAACACTCTTGTCTTCAGAACAGGATTTGAATGCATCCTGTGGTAACACACTGAACAGGGAGAAGTAAAATGTAAACTAGCTGTTCATTACACAAGTACTCGCTGTTGAATGAGGAAAGGACTGCGTAACCAAAAGCATGGATGGTGATGATAATTAGTCATTGTTTTACTTACAGTATGATGTAAGTTAGTGCTACAGCGGTAGTCTTTATCCTTGAAAATAAAATTTGAGCTCAGTAGGCAGGATTGGAAAGCTGGGATCATTATGTGCAGAATCTGGCTGTGACATAACAGACATTAGTGAGAATAATCACTGACTGATTTACATTTCAGAAGGCAAAGCTTTTGTTTCGTGTGACACTGGAGGTGTCATGATGAAAAGGTACCTTAATATCACTATGGAAATAAAAAGCTCAGGTTTGTTAGACACAGATAACATACAGCAGATTCTGGTCCCGTGGGAGTACCCAGGGCTCTGATTTGTGTTCATCTCTGGAGGCATACTTGCAGACCACTGCAATTCTGCAGTGTCTATATAAAACATAAAATTGCATTTGCTTAAGATGCTTTGTGTCCTTCACTTTGAAGCCAAAATAAAAGAGAAAATCAAGATTTAAATCAAGTTAATGTAATGAACAGCTTCTATTTCTTATAAAAGCTCAATAAGAAAAAATACTTTCTTCTGTTTTCTGTTTCATTGGAGTAAAAGTTCCCTATTCTTCTCTAGATTTTCTGACCTAAGATACTTCAATATGCAGATTTTTCATTTCTTTCCTGTTTTGATCACACGGGATGAGCAGCTTTACACAGTGCTAGTCTTTTTCATTTTTTGCCTGGATGCTTGTCATAGATACTGATGTGATTATGTTTTTCATATTTTGCTCATTTCCCAGGTTCAGAACTTGACGTTGCGCAGTCAGAAGCTGGGTGTGTTGTCAGGTTCACAGAATGGCCCACCAAAGAGCAGCAGTCAAACTCAGGCGTTGTCTCTGTGCCCCAGTAAACCTGTGACCAGTTCCAAAGGCAGCCAACCAGACCCCTCAGAAAGCAATAGGAAAGGCGAGAGCCCAACTCCAGAGTGTCGGAGTACGCCGGTCACACGGACATCAAGCATACATCACTTAATAACACCAGGTGGGATGAAAATGGAGCTGTAAGGAAGTTATTTAATTCAAGTTAATTTGTGTGTTATGGTTCTGTTGGAGTCTGATGCTCTCTGACTGGGTTCGTTTAGATTATTCCCCACAAATAGAGTTTAATGTTTAATAATAAATTTACTTATTGGTGTGGGTTATCACACAGGATTTTGATTTACTGGAGAGATACAGCAATGTTCTTAAATCACAGCACAGGCACAGGAAAGGAGTTGCAATGTAATACACAGCTGAGTCATGGTACAAACAGGAGTCTCATTGCCCGTCTCTGTATGCTCATTGTCAGGACATGTCATTCCCAGTCTCTGCAAAGTAATACATGAGCTGAGAGCACCTCAGGGTTCTTACACTGATCAAAATCTGTTTTGTTGATGTTTTTTTGTGTGGGTTTTTTTTTTCTGTCTTGTCTGTGTCATCAGAATATTCTTGATATCGAGTACTTTTTTAAATCCATAGTCCCAGAATCTTGACATAAATCAAAATAAGCCTGCAATTGGTTAGATAGACGTTTACATTGCATGCAACATCTTTGCATTTTAGCTTCCTTACTTTGATTAAGGGTATCTTACTCATAATAAGGAAGTCTGGATTCTGTGGAATCTAGCTTGGCTTAATGGCAGCTTTTAGGGAAGGAATAAGACTGTGAGGCAGATGTTCTTGAGGTATTGAGCCCTAATGCTCTTAGAACTCCTGTGAGCAAAAGAAACTGCCATCTTCACTAGCAGCATAAGTAATAAAGACAACATAAATTCATTGTTTCTTGAGTGGAAAAGACAAGAAGAGTCTTGTGTGTGGAGGAAGATGTGTGCATGTGCTGGAAGGAATTACTAGTGAGTCACTGGTTCACTTAGTGTGATACCTCTGAAAGATGTGCTGGTTTTAGATTTATGCTTTTCAGTTGTTTGTTCAAGTTCAGGCAAATACTTTGAAAGGTTTTAATTCATACTGAACTCTTGAAATTTTGTTTAGTCTCTTACATGTATTACCTAAACCTTAACATAGCAGTTATTAACACATCCTGCTGATTGTGATGTGCCTTGCTCTTCCATTCCTTTCTATTTCAAAGAAAAGGTTAAATCCATTTAAAGCTATATGAAATTCTTAAAATGGAGAAGCCTAGGTCAGCAATAATCCTAGAACTAGCTAAAAAAGCGAAGTTTAGATACTTTTATATAGAAAGTACATATATGCATATATATATATATATATATATGTAAAAAGCATGACTGCGTTCCTTATTCGTTGCTGCTTTTTGCTCTGGAAATTGATATATTACCCCAAGAAATTGTTCTTGTGTACTACATGCTATCAAAGAAGATATTTCTGAACATTGATACAAAGGGTTGAAAAAGTTGTGCTGGTCTTACTTTAAAGAATTAACTTTGTTTCTTTTAATATTTTTATGGTGTTCTGTGATCTAAAATACTAATTGTCACTTTTTTCCCCCACCTTCACAGCTTCATATTCTTCACTCCAACCTCATTCTCTAGTAAAACATCAGCAGATCCCACTTCATTCACCACCTCCCAAGATTTCCCATCATCAGCTGATACTGCAACAGCAGCAGCAAGTCCAGCCAATTGCACTCCAGACTCCTTCGGGCCAGGAGCCCCCTCCGTCACAGCACTGTCTGCCACTCCCAAGCCATGGTCTTCCTCCAGCTCCCAGCAGTGTCCAGTCTCATTGCTCACCCATTCATATCCATCCTCCACCTCTAACACTGTCTCCTACTCCATCCCAGTCGGCACAGCAGTCAGTAGTGGTATCCCCTCCACCTTCTCACTCCCCTAGTCAATCACCCACAATAATAATTCACCCTCAAGCACTTATTCAATCGCAGGCAAACTCTCTCGTGCCAGCAGCTCTTCAGCCAGAACAAACTGCTCCTCAGCAAACTAGCACCAATCCAGTCCGACCAGTTGCACAGCCACTTAATCTTCCATCGCATCTTCCTCTTCCCTCTTCCCCCGCCGTACACATAGGGTCAGTAGATCAGCCGAGCTTAGTGTCCCCCGGCCAACAGATCGTGTCCTCGACACCACACCAGCAGTACTCGGCCTTGCAGTCCACACCTCTCCCCCTTGCAGCTCCTCCTCAGCTCTCCACGGCTTCAACCCAGATTCAGCCAGTGCCATTGCAGTCTGTGCAGTCTTTACAAGTGCAGCCTGAAATTCTGTCTCAGGGCCAGGTTTTGGTTCAAAACACTTTGGTTTCTGAGGAAGAACTTCCTGCTGCAGAAGCTTTGGTCCAGCTGCCATTTCAGACTCTCCCACCACCACAGACTGTTGCAGTGAATCTTCAGGTGCAGCCATCAGTACCGATTGAAACTCCAGTGGTGAGTGGTGATGTTGCAGTCCTTTACTCTTGATCTGTGGCTTCTCTAAAGAGCTGTAAATCTGGCCTGTTGGATTCAGAGGGAGATAAACCAGGGGCTAGACAGAGGACCAGAAGAAACATATTCCTAGCAGAAATGAGTTTTAAGAGAACAACAGACATTTTCCTCTGATTTTTTCTTTTTGTAATGGATCATCTGTCAAGAAGATCGACCAAGAGTCATGAAAGTGCAAATTTTGGACCTAAAATCTTATCTCTTAACGAAATTGCACCATATCTGAAGTTTGGAAAGCGAGTAAATGTGTGTCAGCACTTAGGTCAAAATGCATTTTGATAAATATACCATGTAGACTATAAGCTTTTACCTCTTAATATTGATACAAGTATAACATAGGCCACAGGAATTTTGAGTAGGAGAATCATCTCTGTACTAAATGTGAAGGCTTTGAGCAGATTATCTGAAACTCTATTATCCTATTAATGTTGTACGAACATTGAAAAGATCCTCTGCATAAAAGAATTTTTGATGTTATCTTGGTGTTCCCCATTACTGCTGCTTTAGTTCAGTGTTAGTCTCGGACATCTGCAGCTTGTAACTGAGGGTTTCAGCTTCACTCACACTGGGCTAAAATAACGCACAGTGAAATATCAATGAAATAAAACGATATGCAAATAATGCTGACATTTAAAATAGTATTTACGAGGCTTTAGTGGTAACATGCTAATGAGCTTAACATGAGCAAAAGAACCAACAGCTTTTGCAGGCTACCAACGGGTTAAGGAAGAAGGTGCTCTTTATTTTTAGTTTATATTAATAGAATAATGGTAATCTCAAGTCTCTGATATTTCTGGTAGAAATTGAGCAAAAGAGTAGATGCCAGGTTTGCTTTTGATAAGGTGGTGTTTTACATCCTAATCTGCTAAATGGGCTGTCAGTAATTCATGTAAATCCACCTTAACAGTTTTGAGAATACCTTATAATCTCTTACAACCACGATAGTCTTGGGGGGTACTCTTCTGAAATACTTGGTTTGATTACATTGCTAGATAGAGAACAATTTCCAGATTTGTCGTGATGTTGTAAAGCTTGTATTTTGCAGAAGCATTTAAATAGCTGCAAATGTGTATGTAAATAAAAAAGGGGTAAACTATAAAGATATGATGCTTAAAAACATCAAGTTCTCTGGTCTGTTTGGTAGGAGAACTCTTTATATTTTGCTATTTATAACAAAATACTTTAGTTTTGCTTTCATAGATGTGATGTCCCCAGAGTTCATTGTTTTGTATGAAGTTTGGAAACTAGTAATTTAGTATGAGATAAGCATATTTAACACTTTAACTGGTAATTTGTTTTAAAAACTCTATTTATGCAACTCTTTTAAGGTATTAAGATAGAATGGAAATCTCTCTAAAGCAGTAGTTTGTTGGATGCAGATTTACCAAGTGGAGAACGTATGTGAGGAAGAGATGCCTGAGGAATCAGACTGTGTCCACATGGCTAGAACACCTACACCACCCACTTTGTCTCCTCCAGCCATAACCTTGGGGAATGGAGAGACACTTCATTCAGAAGATCCTTTGTCAGGTGAGAAGAAATGCCAAATTAAAGTAGCTGTCCTGCTGGAAGCTTCTACTAGTCATTGATGTTTAATCAATAGCTTGATAGATAACTTGGTCAGCAATTGGAAGCTGCTCTCAGAACAGCTGATTACCCTGTATGGTTCATTTGGACACTTTTTTTTTTTTATATTGCATAGAAAGGAGCTGTTCTAATGCAGAAGCTACCAATGAAAACTTTTCTTCTTCAGGGAATTGTAACGTACGTGTGCCTGTATTTTCCTGCAGAGTAATGTTATTTCCCCAGTGTGCTAAAGATACAAATGTATACCCTATAGCTACTGCTGTGTGTGTATATATATATATATATATGCTATACATAAAACTGGCTGCTTAGTGGCTTGATGTTGTATATGCTTGTGACCCTACAGGTTAGTGAGGCTCAAAAAACCCCTGGAAATAAATTCTCTCTTTAGAAATGCCTCAGCTGCTCGGTCTTGGGAATCCAATATTTGAAAATACTGGTTTCTGCATTTGACTTATTTGTGTAGGTAATTCATGGACAACTATGCTTATAGATAGTAGGTACTGAGTAGAGGAAAACATTTACATGAGAACTTGTTCATTTGTGGAATAATCTGTCAAAAACCATCTTGTTTTTGAAGATAAAATCTGTAACCATAGGGAAGGGCCAGTGTTGCAGGATAGTAGGTGTGTTTATAACCTCTTATTTCTAGAATTCTGAGCCAACGGTCGGACAAAAGTGCTAAAAACATAACATGGTTGTTTTTTTCAGAGCACGGGGGACTGCCTTCAGTGACATCGTCAGTCAGTGCCTCAGTGATTAAATCTCCATCTGATCCTTCTCACGCCTCTATCCCACCACCACCTCTGTTGCTTCCAGCAGCGACAACACGGAGCAGCAGCACGTCAATGCCCACTAGCATCCCTAGCCTGGAGAACAAGCCTCCCCAGGCGATCGTCAAGCCGCAGATCCTGACCCATGTCATTGAAGGCTTCGTGATTCAGGAGGGCTTAGAGCCGTTCCCTGTACGTATAAGAGTTGCTATGATTTTTTTTACCACTAGCTTTTGAAACAAACTTTAAGGATGATATTTGTGGCTAGTAGCTATATAGAACTTTAATCATTTTTTATGTTGGTTTTGACCTTTTTTCCACTCATTGGTAACCTCTTTCTTTTAGTATTCAGTAGGCTTTGTATACTCTTTGTATTGTCTTACATATAGGATCAGAATTCACACTCCTGTTTGGCTTGCCAGTATCACCAGATGGCAAGGTGCTGAATGAACACAGGCACACTGTGTTCTGAATGAACACAGAGAGAGAGAGGCTGTAGATGGACAAAACTACACAGTGATTTTAGGCTACCATTTGCAATAACTTTGGTTTACATTTGTCTGTCTCCTAGATACCTCAATTTAAGTGATAATTTAATTTAAACCTCTGAGATGAGTACATGTTAAAATTCTAGTGTTAAGTTTTTGTTGTTTAAAGCACTGATAAGTCCCTCATTGAGCTTGGTGTGATTAGTTCTGTCTCTGGTAACTGTTACTGTTGACAATTTTAAATCCACAAATGGACAGTTTAAAACCTACGAGCCTGCCTTATCAGCTAATTTAATGTGGCTCTCATTTCCCCATTCCTCCATTTCTCCAGATATAACGTGTTTCTTCCTTTCTTAATTGTGACTGCAAACTCTGCAGAGCAGGAGTGTGTCTTAGTATTTGTTTGATAAATGGTATTTAGAGCTTTGGCACTGCGTATTGATAATTCACTGATACAGGTTAGAAACTGTGATTCCTGTCTCAGTTACAGCTGCTACGTGGCAAATGCTGTTTTCAATTGCTCATTGTTTAGTTAATCACTGTTGCTTTGCTTTTATTGCAATAGGTAAGCCGTTCATCTTTGCTGGTAGAACAGCCTGCAGAAAAGAGGTTGCTAGTGGAGGGTCAAATCATGAGTGTTGTGTGTGTTGAATCAGATTTGCAGAATACAAAACATGCAGACAACTCTTCGGACACAGAAATAGAGGATATGATTGGAGAAGGTTTGTAGTTTTTGTTTAAATACCCTTTTTTCTTTCCCCTTCAGTTCTGTATGTGTTACAGAATCCCATCCCATCCCCTTGGTACTTCTTAATCTGTCTTCAGTCTTTATGCTACCTCTAATAGAAGCTATTTTCAAATGTTTTACTGGCTACACCTCATAACAGCAGTTGCTGCAGGTGCACACAAGAAACTATGCACTTGTCCTGCTTACAGTGCAGTGGTCTCCAGCACAACTCCTGAGCTAAACTGAGTTCCCCGTGCAGTATATGACCTAATCATCATCATGGATTTTTTAGAACTTGGCAATCAACTATTTTGGATGCATTACAGCACTGTTACTGTTCAAGCCCAAATGTAGGTAACCTCATGAGTGTTACGAAATGGAAATCAAACCATGGCCTGGCCCAGAAATCCAAGTTATTTTTTAACTCATATTTTTGTATAAGTTCATCCAAGATTTGGAAGTCCAGAATTTTTTGACCACCTCCAGATTTTTCTCTTCCACAGCTTGAGCGATTGCACAGAAGGTGGTTTTGGTGATCTCTTTAAATTTAGCTTCATGCAACTCCTAGTTTCATTCTCTTAAAATGGTTCTTTTCCCTCTTTCCTGTCAAAACTGTTGAGGAACAAATACAGTGCCTGCTGCTGTCACAGGTCTGCGTCGTGGAAGTGAGTGGAAGAAGCGAGGACAGCGTGTCCTGAGGAGCAGCAAGTGTCACCATCACCAAAGCTGTGCTTCAGCTCCTTCCTGCTCCAGGCATTGTGAATTGTCACTTCACTGGAGCAGGAATTTTCAAGATAGCAACACTCATGGCAGTTCCTTAGGCACTGTGGTTTCTGCCTCAGTGGTTGGTACTGAAGTGCAATAAGGAATTTGGCTGCATCTGTTAAGTATCTTGGCCAACAAATTAGCTCAAAATTCAGTCTGTTAGATTCTGATACATCATTTTTTTACCTCAATAATTTATATGCATGACTGCTTATAAATGTATGGGTCACACCCAAGTCAAGCATTGTGGACAAGATAAAAAGCTTGTTTTAGAAAGCATTCTGAATCCAAGAGGAGTATTTCTTGCTAGTGAAGTCAGGTGAACATGGTTGGAATTTTTGCTTAAGCCTTATTTACTGCTGAGGCAATATATATCTCTGCTTAAAATTAAAAGTATATTTTGACTTGAGCCACCGGTGTTTGGAAGGAGCTGGTTTAGCTTGGAAGCACATCACTGAAAGGAAATTTTGATGGCTTGCAGTCTTCCTACAAGATATACCATCTGTGCAAAAAAAGTCGGAAACTGGAAACAGTGCCTGAAAATGAAATATAAAACAGGATTTCCTGATTTGTGGCTGATTATATGATTACGTAAATTAGTAGTATATGTCAGAATAGTCCAGAGCTCTTCTTCATTTTGTAGTAATGGCCTAGTGTAGGCAGTGACAGGTATTTGAAGTGCTTTGCTTTGTAACTGCAACTTTCTTTTGATTCTGTTGTAAAGTTGTCTACATAGAAAAATGAATCATTTTTACAATTTTCAAATTTATTACATAAATAATACATCACTGAGTCTATGATTCTATGATTATGTAATAAATTTTAATAATATTCTACTGGAAGTTTTCTTAACCTTTGTTTCATTTAATTTAACAGTGCTGTTAATGTTTTTTGGTACCATGTCCCAGGGAGGGCTTCCATTTAGCCTAGTTGTTTGTGAGGGAAGTCCAGTGATATAAAAGCATCAAGCACAAGAAGCTTTTTAAAAAAACAAGCAAACAAAACAGCAAACAGAAAAGTCATCTGGTAAATTGTATGACTGACATTTTTTTATTTTACATCTCAATGGAGTTATACTACTTTTCTACACACAAAATGAGACTTGGAAATCTCTTAGCTTATAACTATGTTTAGTAAATTGCTGTTAAAGAAACTTCTTGATCGAGTACAACTATTTTTTTCATACCTTGTTTCACCCAGTATAGTTCAAACAAAAGAAACATTTTGCTGTCTGTTATATTTTTGAGTATTTGAAGCTCTGTTTGCAGTAGTTGTTTTGACCTTAATTTGTTACAATAGATCTTAATTTAGTTTTCTTTTCCGTAGCATTCCCTAAGAACTTTTAAGTATTAATACTGTTGTTTCTCAGATTTCAAATACTCGTCTGTTATTTTACAGTTATTCAAACATTTCTGGTTTTGTTCTTAGTTATTGTTCCTGACAACTGGTGTTAGGTTTGTGTACACAATTTGCACCTACTCATTAGATGAGCTAGTAGGAAACATCCAGCACTGAGACATGCCCACATATGCAGGAGTTGAGCAAAGGAGAATTTCTGATACCAATCCAAGGTATGATTGCGTGTATGGTAGAATCACCACACAGGCAAAAGAAAAGGCTCTTGGCATTAATTTTCACTCAGTCTGCTGTCATTTTTTTGCACATAGCATGACCTGGATGCGGAGTGAGGTTTCTTTGTTTTTTTTTTTTTTTTTGGAGAGTAATTTATTTGAAGTACGCATCTCTGGTATTTAACTTTAGTTGCAAGGTTGGTCAAATTTGGTATGCTTAAAATTTTCATTTTTTACGTCTTGTGTGATACCAATTTACCAAGTTGGAGACTTGCAACATGGTAACGTCCAGTCTGACGCTGCTGGAGGATTTGTTGGCTTTAATTATGTCTTTGGGTCCCAATACATCAGATACGTTGTTCAAATACCTTTCTCAGTATTTTCATCTTTGCTACTCTAGTGCTTTTTTGTTACTTTGTCAAATACAATAGAATTAGGAAGCAGCTCAGTGAGTTAACACTGTGGTAACAGACTATTACAAATTCATAATTAAAATCTTTCAATTAAACTTTGATACTTACATTTGCGTTAGCTGGCATCAGAGCTTAACAAGGAGTTTAGAACAAAAATCTAATTTGCAAGTTTTGCTTATAATTATGTAAAATTAAAAGTACAGATGTAGAAGGGGAATAGGAAGAAGCAAAGTGTATGAAACAGTGACTCGGGTAAATTAGAAATGTGGCAGAAATATATATTTTAGTCCTGAGTTGTTGAGCCATGTGTTTTGTCCATGATAGCAGCCATGTGGTGTGCAGTTCTTTTCCTGAACCTAGATGACCACAAAATATTACATTTTGGTCCGTGGCAGTTTCACTGCTCACCATGTATTTCACAGATAGTGTGTGCGGATAAGGGGTGGTTTATTTTTCCATGCCAGAAGTCAAGCTGGTTTGTATATCCAGTGACATTATTATGAACTATGTACAAACCTTGCTCTACACATGAAATACACTTCCAACAGGAGAAGCGTAGACATTCAGCATGTGAGGTGTATGCTGCCTTCTTCCCTTGCCCTGACTTCTTTTGGGCTTTCCCACTTTTATTTTCACTGCTGCTTCTCTTGGTTAGTGTTCAGGGTTCTTCTAAAGAATCAAGAAAAGGGCCTCCTCATCTCACCAATAACATAAAGTTACTCTGTAACAATAGACAGTAGGTTGGTAGCTGCTATCATCCTTTTCTTATATGCAGCTTATCTTTTTAATAGATAATATTTTGTTTTACTTGGTTTCACAAGTCCCTTTGGTTGTAGTAGCTGCTTATTCAAAGAATGTATTTTAAAAGGTTAATGTGTTATGTCATTACAGGAAGACTTGAATTTAGACCATGGAATGCCTGCTTCTCTTAATGACCTCTTTATTAGCAATTAATGAGGACTGTAACACTCCTTAATTGTTTGCTGTGTTTGAGGGCATACTTGCTCATGGAGGGCTTGAAATTTAACAAAAAAACTGATTAAGTTCATTGAACAACTTAATTGAAGGTTCAGTAAGGTTCAGTTTGCTCAAAATCTTTTCCGTAGAGAGTAGAATCTATGACTTGCTTAGCTTTTGCATAATTTTTAGTTAAAGTATTTAATTAAATGTGTTAAATATTTGAAAATCTGTCTGAATAAGATGATAAATTTGAACATAATTCTGTGTCATTGAAACCAACTTCTTTATGTATCACTGTTTTTTAGAGGGACTGGATGAAATTGAGAATGATCTTCTGAAGTGTGAATTTTGTGGGAAAATGGGGTATTCTAATAAGTTTCTGCGGTCAAAAAGATTCTGCTCCACATCCTGTGCCAAAAGGTACTCTGTCTAGTTATTGGTTGTCTGGTTCATGGAATAGCATCTGAATAAACAGCAAAATATGCCTGCCTTTTACCCTAGTTTTCAGAGGCAGAGGATATGGGCACAAAGGACTATGGTAGCTAAGAATACATTTCAAGAAGATAGAAAGAGGGAAATTATGATAAAATTGCGGACCTCTTTCCAGAGGGTGCTGTCAATGCTCTTGGGCTTATGGGAAAGTGATGGGTGTCATGGAAGAGAAATCCATTGAGGGTTACTGAGTGTTCAGAACTTGGTGCAGAGGCCCACAAATCGTTTTTTATTTCTCATGTTCCTATTGTCTTGCCCTTGATGTTGGGTGATGTCAGAGAAAGAATGCTGGGCTAGGTGGGCTTTCTCTGTTTTGTGTGATGCTAGGGAGAAAAAACTGCTGAATTTACTTGGCATCATTGAAATGCTGCATAGACAAAAACATTCTTAAATGGTTTTGGTAACAGTGTAAACTCTTTATTTATATAACATACACGTAAATAATGGTTTCTAAAGCTTCTCCTTTCTTGAAAATAGTAAGTGATGCCATTTGTACATAATTAGCAGAGGAAAACAACTGGTTTCTGTTTCTCTTTGAGTTTAGTATGCTGCTTTTGGTTTGTTTTCATATTTGTTAAGAAGAATTCATAGTCAACATCTGAATATAAAATATTCCTTGTTACAGCTGGAATTGATATTTAATCCCAGATTTTAGAAATGAGGAATAGTTTCCCATTTCTAACCACTACTTACTTTTTTTTGTGTGTGTCAGTGCTTACGGACCACCTTTCTGTTACTTTTCTAATCCCGTGTGTGAGAAATTCCTATTTTAAGTAGTGGGAATGTGTATTTTTGATTTGGTACTTGTTGGGACAATACCAATGAAACAATCTTAAAGATTATTTGGCCCCTCAATCTTGATATGAGGAGTGATGGGGTTGGTTTTACCTTCATCCTTCTCTGACTGGGTGTTAGCTACGTAAAGAAAATGGAAACAAAAGATGTCACCTAAAAGCCTAAAGCTTTATTACATCTTAGAGAAGCGGGATTGTACTGTCTGGTAAAATGCTAAGGTGTTTCTGTCATGGAAAGTTTTTAAGAATGGGAAAGAGAAATCATCTCAGGGTGATCGAGATATATTGGATTTTGCATCAAGACAAGGGGGTTGAATCAGTGTCCTTTGATATTTCAGTCATGCCTGATGTTGTCTTTGATTAGGCAGCATTTGTGTAGCCAGCAGTGTAATTTTATGGTTACTTGCTTGAATGCAGTTCAAAACCCTTTTAGTGCATTATTGAATATCTCTTGCTCCTCTAGGCACAGCCTTAGCTGCACTAAGAAATTTGGGCTGTTCGCATCGGACAAGAGCAGCCGCTGGAATCGGAAATCAGACAGCCAAAGCCTTGGCCGGCGCGGGCGTCGGCCGAGCGGCCCTGATGGGGCGGCACGAGATCACTTCCTTCGACAGGTCTGTGGAACACTTGCTTAAAACTATGCCATGGTTTGGGGAATTACAAATAAAATATAATACTGTAGTGTGTTTGTACTGCATTTTCCAGCTTCCAATTACTTATCCATCTGCAGAAGAAGATACGGCTTCTCATGAAGATGCTGTTCCAACTGCTATGACCACCCGTCTGCGAAGACAGAGTGAAAGAGAGAGAGAGCGTGAACTTAGGGAGCTAAGGATCAGGAAAGTGCCAGAGAGTATGGACTTGTTACCAGTGGTGCAAGCTCACCCGTCAGTATGGACCGTTGATGAAGTTTGGGCCTTCATACATTCTTTGCCTGGTACGTGCAATAACATTTTCTGTTTATTTTTTTAACAGTAAAGCTCCTTGCTTTTTAGCATTGTTGTGATGAGGAGGTGGTGTGGTCACAGCACTAGTGTACTTGTCTGTTGTTGATAGAAACTGGAATGTGATTTCTTTCCTCTTGCTTGTTCCTTCAGCACAAATCCCATGTTGATAGAACTAGTTCCACTTCTGCTGTTGCACCCCAGCTGATGGAGATTAGAGCTGTTCCTCCCTTCAGTCTGACTTCTCTCAAGAGGTCAGTAGAGAGATCAGACACTTCCTCCCTTTTACACTTCTTTCTTCTTTTTCCTCCTTACTTACTGCTTATTCAGCAGAAGCATCAATAAACTTTCCTTTATACCACTGAAAAATTTGAAAAGCTTGTCATGTTATGGCATTAAAAAAAAGAATAAGCAAGCTTCTTCTATGAAGCTAAATTTTGTTTTGCACAGCTTCACTCAGCCACTGAAATGCAGAGACTTTCTGCATATAGACTTTGCAAATCAGTAGACACAGACTGCTCAGAAAAAAAAAAAAATTTTTTTCTCTGTTTACAAACCATTGTTTTAGCTTGATATTCACAGTTACCTTTCTGTCATCTTTAGGTGATTTGATATTTATGTATCATTTCCTAACTATTATAAGCTTTCAAGTTTCACTCCTCTCTCTTTCCCAGGGATGCCATTCTGTCTGATCAGATGCTGTAATTCTTCCAGGTAACAACGCAGGTCTCTGTAATAAGCAGTTATATGAGAATCTTTGTTACCATGTAACTCACATGTCAAAACATTGAGACTCCTGTTAAGTTTGTTCCTAATTTTCTGCTTTTTCTGGAATGCTAAACCATTTTTCTGTGTATCCAATTAGGTTAACAACCTGTAAGGAATGTATCTTCAGTTCTAAATCATACTGATGGATTATGACAGATAGTCTTTTATAATTAGGCAAGGAATTGAGTAAGGGATGTCTTAAATCAGCAAAAGTCACCCTTGAAGTACGTTTCTTCTGATAGCTTATATATTGTGGCTAAGTTACGTTATCTGCTTCTAGGAATCTGCACTGATCAAGTATGAAAACAAAAATATTATTCTTAAAATGTGGTTTCTGTTTTGAAACCATTACTTTTACAATATTTCAACCTCTGCTGGACCTGAGGATTTTTTGTATTCTACAAACAAGATAATCCTTGATTTTAAACTTTTTATTTCTCTGTCTCCAGTGAAAATTTGTTAAGCTTTCCCATTAAGACCTAGTTTCTCAAGTACTTGCTTTAAAAAAGGTTAATAGATATTTAAAATGATCTTCACAACCTACCAGTATTTTTATTGTTACACAGCTACATTCATGTTTTTTTTGGCAATTTTGAGCTTTATTCTGTTTTCAAGCCACAGTCTTTAAAAAATATTTTTTTTCATATGTTGTTGGAGTGGAATAACATAAAATAATATAACTGACTTTGATTCTGCTGTTTTGCAACATGTGCTTAGTGCAGTCCATGCAGACCATCTGCCATGTTGTAGGAGAATGGTGATTTGTCAGCTTTTCATAAACATTAGGGACATCTGCTTGGATTTAGAGCTTTCTGCACAGAGTTTGTAGCCAAGATCGAACTGCAGAGTCAAGTGTCCTTGCCAGGCTTTTCTGGAATTCTTTTTTAAAGAATGAAGGACACTTCTACTGTTACTTAATTTTTCTGAGGGTAAGAGACAGCAAGAGTTTAAGGCCCAGCAGAGCTGTTCTTCCTTTCTTTCTTAAGTTGCAAGATTAATGGTCTTTCATCCACTTCTCATCCTTTTTTTTAGCTAAGTTATTGTGCAGCAACCAATTGTGAAAGTGCTTAAGAATATCCAAATGTGTTTGGATGGGGGAACTAAAATGCATTCAACTCTCAAAATTTGCTTTTCCAAAATGGCTTTGAGAAAAGGTACTTTAGGACAAGTTGCATTGAACTGTTTTATATCTGCTTAAAGAAAAAAGCCTGCAACAAGAACCAGCTATCTATTTTCATAAGACAACTTTTGTTCATAAATGTGAAAACTTCTCTTGATCTCTCCAATTCTTTGTAAATGCTGTGGTCTGACAGTCACTATGTTCAGGCCTCAGGTCAGACACACAGTGATACCTTTCACAGAAATTATTAGTTTTTGGCTTAGGGATGTCTTGTCTGTTGTCAGCACGTAAATAAACTTCATGATGATGTTAGAGCTGTTGAACCATCCTGAAAATGGTCAGTTGTCTTAAGTGGCAAATTATTGTTGCATAAGGTCTGTTGAATCATTAAGAAGAAAATTCATGCTTTATTTTTTGTGAAAAACTAGTTCTTTCTAACCTTGAGTGTTAGAACCACTACACAGTAATAAAGTAGATGACTTAAACATCAGTACTTCCTTCCACATTTCCTTTCTTTGTCATTTACACGTTTGTAAATCCATCAGGAAATTAGACTATTCTATGCAGAATTTAAATCTGAACACACAGAGGACATGAAATAATTCTGATTATCCCATCTGTGTGAAAAAGTTCTCAGTATTTACATATCTCTGTAATAGTACACTTTGATAACAGGGGAAAATATAAAAATGCTAAAAAATAGGCTTAACTGAGAAATAATTGAAAGCAGGAATGAAAAGTGGAGCACAAATTAAAATGTCTGAGAGGCTCAGAGGCAGATGGAGAGACCACTGGATTGAGAACATAATATAAAAAACACACAAAAAAATGTGGCTATGGGGGAAGAAGCTTCAAATAAACAACTGACATTGAGTGTTCTTGCATTTTTAGAAGATGTTTGTCCATGTGACGAGCTGCCACGTGGCCAGGCTGAACTGACTTTTTCTGCTCAACAGATGCCCAGAACATCTTTGGAGGAGACTTTTGTTTCCACAGCGTTCTTCATTGGAAAGGGGCCCATAGTTACTGGGGACAGTCCAACCCGTGAAGTGTCCTTTCGCATGTTGTAGGCCTCAAGAACCTGAGACCATATTGTTTCACCCTCGGAAAAAGAGTTCATCATTCACAAAAAAACCCAACTACCTTACAGTTGCACTTGTGAAGTGAGTTACTGCTGTGTGCAGATGATTCACTCGGGTAACTTTTGATAAATGTTTTTTGAGAGACACTTGTGCTAAAGATCAGAATTCTGTTTAGTAACTCGGTGGTGGTAACGTACAGATGGAGTGAACAACTTTTGGAAATTGTAGCTATGTGCATTTTCTCACTGTACACAGCAGTAAAATGTGTATCTTTTTATTGCTGGAAAGAACCCACTTGAATTATGCTCTTGATTGCTATTTCAGTGGTAGTTTGCTGGTCTTTTCCAGTTGTGAGATCATGATGATTTTTTCTCTTAATGAAACAAGAAATCTTTTTTTCAGGACTTGAAGTTTCCGATGAGTCACTCTCCAATAATTAGTGTAATTAGAGGCTGTAGTAAAAATTACTTTCAGGCTACCTTGGAAATTCCTGTCGTAATACTGAACTCTTGCACATCTGTTAGGTTCTACACACTGAAGGGATGAGCACTGGAGATTGTTTAGCTGAAAAGCTCCAGCATGGACAGAGCCATTGCATCTAAGAAGGCAAATTTCTGAGCCAGTAATTCTTTTTCTTGCCTTGTAGGTTGTCAAGATATTGCAGATGAATTTAGAGCACAAGAAATTGATGGACAAGCTCTCCTCTTGCTGAAGGAGGATCACCTTATGAGTGCAATGAATATTAAGCTTGGACCTGCATTGAAAATCTGTGCACGTATCAATTCATTGAAAGAATCCTAGGGGGTGAACATGAAGGTTTAAACAGCAGCTGCTCAGTGACAGAACTGACAGTGATATGCCAACATCTTCACTGTGGCATGAGTGTTACTGTGATGTTTTGTTAATTATATGGGGTTTTCCCCACATAAAGACTTAAAAATGTTCCTTTGATTATACCAGGTAGTCCTCTGTAGTTTCCAGCAATTAATAGGTTCACGGTAAAGCCTGCGTAATACTTCGAGTTGAAGTGGGAGTTCATGGAAAAACATGAAGTGAAATATGTTGTGATAGGTTAACTATTTTCCATCATGTACCTTATCTTTTATGTTTAATACCCCAGCACCCAGCCCAGTCTGAACACCATTTAAATTGTTTGCTGTATTTTGAAAGATTTTCCCCACATACAGCAATTTTTGGACTGAAGTAACAGAAGTGCCCACAGATCCTGTGGAAGCACTAATAATAGTAAAATGCTATGCATTTAGTTGTGCTCTCTTGAGTTTCTTCTAGTCTTGAGCAGATTGTTTGTAAGGGGTAGGTTGGCAGCTGGTTTTCCTTGAGTAGGCTTACCCTTGCCTCTGCCACTGTAGTATTTTCTTGAAGTCTGGAAATACTGTAAATAATGTCAATGTCTCATCAAAATCCTCATCAGCAGGCTACTGAAATGCAATGGCACAACACTCTTGCCAGAGGTAACTGAAGCACATGTTACTTTACTCTTTGTATGCTGCTATGCACTAAGAGGGCATTAAGTTGTTAAGCTTGTAGTTTTGCATGCTGCTAGTTAAACTAGACCAGCAGTTCTCAAATGGGTGTTCATAGCGGATCCTGGGAATGTCTGAGAACACTCGGGGTTCGGGTTCCCAAATGCCCAAGTGTGAGAGGCTGAAAACTGCAGACAGAACTAGCTCATGTTGAGACAAGTGTGATTTAAAGAGTGGAGGCAGGGAAAGGATGGCATAGCTCAGATGCTCTTTTTCTTGATACCTCTTCTAACTTGTCTTTCCCTGTACTGCATTCCCATTGCCTCACTGGAAGCTTCCAAGCACCTTTTATTTGTCAACTGGCTAGTGTGAGCTGGGCTTGCAGTAGTCTGAGGAAGGAGCGCGGTGAGTTGCTCGATGATGACCCTTTGGAGCTGGGTGTAGGAGCAGCTGTGGCTGCAGCGAGGGAGCCTGGAGCTGCAGCTCAGCAGGAGCAGGGCCAGTCTCTAGGGGCCCTGCTTTGTCCCTCTGGCAGAAGATTCTGACTCAGATGCTGCAGACCCAGGCAGTGGGACGTTAGCGTCTCCCTATGTCTTCCCTTTCTTGCACTCTGTACGTAACAAATTTGTGTTTCCCTGGTTACTGACACTTCGAGAAGCTGCTTGGGCTCCGAGGCAGCAGCGTCTGCTCAGCCTTTGCTTCCCCATCACCTGTGTGCAGATGTTCACAGACGTATTTTGTACCTTCCATTCCCTCTTTTGCAGCTCCACTCCCCTTATGTACAGACCTAGATCCCGAAGCTCTTG
>NW_008585872.1:0-10338 GCF_000691845.1 Merops nubicus | reverse complement strand
AAGGACACGTGTGCCGCTAGAGTCATCGTGTATATTTGAATTAACTGTGTATGTGTCTGCAAATAATGTATTTTGTATTTAATGCAAATTAATGCGTAATACGTGATTGCATAGGGAGGTATTCAGAAGGACTGTGAAGTATTCCTGAGGAGAAGAGAAAATGATCTAAATTTTGAGAACTGCTGACCTAGATCAGAAGGAGTCAATGCACATACACTGGCTGAAAGAAAGGTCTGTGACAGGTAGATTAATATGTATAGTATTTAACTGATGAACTTAGAGTAAATTTGGATTGCAGAAAAATCTGTGCTTTATTTTCCTTTAGACTATTGCTTTTTTTTCTACGAAAAGAAACTTTCTACCATTATTTTCCAGAGATAACATGAGAATCATTGTTTTTAATTACAACTTTTCGTGCTTACGTTGATAGCAGACGTTATTAGTATTTTTATTAACCACTGAAGCTCTAAGTTAGAACAACCCATTGCTGTTATATGCTAGTATGTGGTGAAAACCCTTCTCCAAATGGCACCAAAGGCTTAAGAGAGCTCATTGATGTCTGGGTTTATTTTGGAGAGAAGTTGCTAAGCACTTCCTGATTTGTTTTTTTCTGTCTTCAGTCACTGTTGTAAAAATAAACTTCTTAGCTGAGGTTCAATGTTTGGCAATGTTCCTTGGAGAGAGACTCAAAGGATGGAGACAGGAGGTTCCCATTGTAGAATTTCTGTAAGATACACTGTGTAGCATATTTGTAACATATGTTCTTTACTAAAGGATACGTTCTGTTTTGATGAGCTAATTGAAGACTAAAGATACCTTAGATATTTATCCTTTGGCTTTTGTCTTAAAGTTTTATTATTTTTATACGAAAATTTCACTGGCTTATTTTTAATCTGTCTTCTGATTGTACCATTCTTTGGCAATGTAAAGAGTAGGTGTATGCAACTGTGATTTGATAGTGGCTTAAGGCATATTGGAAACTGTGGGCTTAAGGGTCTTACTGAGACCTGCAGTTAATCGGTGTTGTTACATGCATGAGAATTTCATGGCTGGTTTAATTTTGCTTTATTAGACAGCTTTCAGGAGACCTTCTAGAGATAGTATTTGTGTAGGAACCTTGTACATGCTCACTGAGTGATGCCAGGAGCTCAGGGTAGACCTCCTTAATGCATGTCTGTTCTGCTGCTTCTGGTACACTGCAGGTTTTTTTGTGGGTCAGGGAGAGCCACAGATAGCGAGTTATGTTTTAAATATTCATAAATGCATCAAATAATGTGGGCTGTATGCATATTGAAAGTGTTTTCTCCTTCACCGATTTTGGTATTAAGCAGGAACTTAAAAGCAGATGCAGCTGTACTGACCTGCACTGACAGACCTGCATGTTGGCAGGACTGGAGTGTTTGCCAGTATAGCTGGATCAGTACAATCAGTTTAGAAAACATCACACCTGTGTGTGAAAGTTGGCTGGAAAACTTCCAAAGCTTTTGAATTTTCTCTGAAAAGCAATATAATACTTAGAGTAATATTCCTCCAGAACCACTTTGCATACCAGTTGCTTCTTTCTGTTCAGATCAGTGAGGTTTCTCCAGCCTTATACCACCCTTTCCTGTGGCATTCCCGTCCATTTAAGCTAGATGCTCTTGCAAAAGAGGAAGCATTGCAGATTTTAACTGACTGGGTTTGATCACTTGCTCCCACTTGGATGTGTCTACAAGAAATCCTTTAGCTTTATCTCTTGTAGTTTTTGCTTTCTGTATTCAGGCTGCTGCTGCTCACGGCAATCCCTGCAGTATTTCAGTTCCTGTAGAAAGGAATACAGGATGTTGTAGGATCTTAGCTTAAAAGGCTGATAAGGCTTTGCATGACGTTTTCCCTTCCTTTTTCTCCACTTGTCTCCATCCTGCCCTACTCTTAACTATTACATTTGTCTCAGGCTCAGAGTTAATTTGGGGTTTTGAATTTGGGCACCCAGATGGTCAGAATGGTCAAAACTCGGCAGTCCTGCTCTGCAGCAGAAGCAGAATTCCAGCAGGGAAGCTTGGCCACCTCCAGACTGAATTGCTCTGTGAGCTCTGAGCTGCTCCTTGTTCAAAACCAAGCATTGCCAATGAGCTGCTGACTTCTCCTGGCCAACTAGTGTTGCCTCGCATTTGGCACATTCCTAAGGCTTTATCACCTTGCCTTATATAGAGAATACAAAATAACCACCTTGTCCAGTTAAACTGCCAGTTGTCTTGGATCACCAGGGAATGTTTGAAGGGTTTTTAAACAGATTGCTTTGTAAATCCATTCTTTACTCAATCCATATATTTTTCTAGAAATTACGTTCTTGATAGAGGGTAAAATCTTTGTGAGATTTATGTTAATTAGATATCTCAAATAGAAGGTTTATGTCCTACAAGCAGCCATTTCCTCATCTTTTTCCTGTGAAATTGGTTTGGTCTTTTTCACTAACTTATTCTTGGCCTCAGTCCCACCTCTGATGAGCCTTTTTGGAGTCCGTCATAAGGACAGATGTGGCAGCAAGGGGAAAGCAATGGGATAAGAGCAAGTGTATGGGCGTGCTTACGGTAGCTTTTGCATCACTGCTTGATCTAGATCTCAGCTGGAAGGGAATGTTCAGCTATAGAAGCATTTCTTACTGATAGCTGGAATGGGAGCTTATGTAGCAAGACTTTGCGGGGTGCAGGGTGTCAGTGCCTGGCACCCTAGGTTACACAGGTGCCTATTCCAGATGGCTGTCCTCGTTTTGATGTCACAATATCAATGCAGAAACTCACAGCTCAGTAGCTTAAGAAATTTCTTAGATGTTGATCAATGTATAGCTTTTAAGTGATCAAAGAATTCAGTGACAGCTGTGTTGAGTCCTCTTTTTGCAAATTAGACATCCAAATAATTTATAACATGAGTAGTTCTTCTCATTGTTTTGGCACTATTCATATAAGAATTAAGCAAGTGTATAAAAGCTTTCAGGGCTATTTTCTTACCAGTATTACATAGAGACATGCTGTTAGCAAATATTTACATGTGTATAGATGTCCTTAACCAGACTTGTACTCATCCGTTGTCCTAGACTGCAGATAATGACTCTGCAAAAGAATCAGTCTAGGATACTACTTTAACTTTCACCCAAATTAGTTTATTAGAGATGGAGAAGAACTAACATTTTAAAGTATTTTGGGTTTAATACTGTGTTTCTGTTGAATGCTGAGGGGAACAGGTATGAACAGAGCTATAAATGTGTAATTTCAATATAAGGTGGTAAAAATTGCTCACAGTGAATTAATTTTTAAGGCACTCTTGTACAGTGAGCTGTAGTTTCAGACAGGAAATATTGTGAAGAGAAAAATTTCAACTCGGTGCTTAGGTTATTTAAGCTAAGCCTAAATTAACTTCATTTTAAAGGAATTTGCCTTTTCTCATAAGAATTTATTTAAACCCTATTGGTTCTATGTTGTTACATCCACTGGATGGCTTTGCAAATAGTGACATTTAACTGAGATGATAATTATGGTACAGACAAGTGCCTGCTGTGTAGATACTGTGTCTGCTTTCTCAGAAAGTTGTCCCTCGTGTGGGTTCCAAGCCCAGGACCTAGGCTGCCACAAAACCAGTTAGCAGTTACTCAAATCCATCTGAATCGGGCTGATTTGGTTCTGCCATCTCCACAACTGGGAGGAGCTCTCTCCTGTGCCATTTCCTTCTCCACACAGATTTCTAAACGTGCTTTTTGCCCTGTTGGGTGTCAGCAGTGTTGGCTGGAGCACCTTGCGTCCTGCTCGGCCCCTGGTCTCGTGGTTGGCACTTCCCTTTTATTGAAGGTCCCTGTCTGAAGCTGCCGTGTGGGTTTGTGGAACACGCCTGCTGGTGCACTTGGAGGCTGTGCCTATGATTCACTCACCTCTTACAGCCAAGTGGAAGTTAAAAGCGGAATTCAAAGATGTGAATACGCTTGCAATTGAGGCTGTGTAGTAAGCTTATGGTTTAGCTTGTGTGACTGTTAATCTAACTTCTCCAAAGCACAGTTCTGGGAGTCAGTGTTAGAAACAGATTTCAAGTTAAAAAATGTTAAACTTCCAGCATGTATTAGCTGCCTGCTGAATCATCCAAAATTACTGTGTGCAGTAAGGAGCTAGAAAAAAGAGACCTAAAGGGGTTTTTTTCCATCCAGGAAGAACTATAAGTTGAACACAATTGTACTTTCATAGAACAGCAATCGTAAACATAATTTAAGCGCAATACATAATGCTTAAGGAGCATTGTAGTTGTGCATAAAAAGCACTGTGTTGTTATGTAGGCTTGGTGGAAGGCTTTCAGTGTCGCTCCTAGGTACTCAATCAGGGTGTCCTTGCTGGTGATGGGATTGGGCTAGAAGCACAAATATAATTGATTCACGAGGCATATCTGCTGTGTGTGGTCTGGTCAGCCTGTGGGAAGACTTGTGTTGTCCTCTGCTGCCTCTGACCAGTGTATTGGCAGCCAGATGTTGCCATCCTTGGGCAGCTTTTTGCAAAGCTGATGTTTGAAAGAACAACGAGGTGTTCTGCACCCCTAGCTTCCTTTTTAAAGTAGTCTTGGTGTTAGGTTTGGCAAACCAGTACTGATCAGGAGAGAAGGAAGAGTTTTATTCATGAGTGCCAATTACTGCTAGAAACACATATAATGTCTCATTAAAATCAATGTTGATTTTTAAGGGTTTCTTTATATGAGGAAAGTACCGAATATATCATAAAGGGTTAACACTTGAGCCGATGCAACCATTAATATCAAATAATCCTATAAGAGTTAAAGACTGTGAAGTATTTGCATGGTATAAGGCTGTTAGTTGCTGTCACAGCACAAGTGTAGTGTGCAGAGGAGCTGGAGTAGCAATTGCCTGAAAGTTGTTGCCTCTGATATTGCCACCTTCCCAGGACAGCTCCTCTGCTCTCGCTGTCTGTCTGGCAGTGACACTGTAACTGTGCTCTGCCAAGCAGTGGCTTATGGTTCTATGGTTGCACTCACAGTTCAGCATTGGGACTTCCCAGAAGCACCAGAGAAGAAGGAAAAACTTTGTCATTAGGAAGGTAACAGGATAAAGCTCACTTCACAACTGGCATCTCCCTCTGTAAAAAGCCAGGGATAAAAGTGGGCTTACAAAGAAAGCTACTATTAATGTATTTTAAACTTACTGAGCAAGCCAGATGCCACAGTCAGGTGCTGTGTGGAGACCTGTAGTGCCACTGTTACCTACTCAGTGGGTGCAGCAACAGCCTGAAGGTTGATGCTCTCTGGCACTGTTCCCCAGAGAGCACAGAGAACAAATTGGATAGTAACACAGCGATGTCACATCAGTGTGTCAGTATTTGCTTTGGCTGCATGTTGCGGCTTGCCTGTAAAAAAAAAAAAAAAAGGCTTTAAAAGCACTGCAGCAACTACGGGAATTCTGCCACGCAGGGAGAGAGGGGGTTGTGTAAACTTTAATTACGGGTTGAGAAGCTGAACCACACTGATAAAGTATGTCAGCAGCCTTACCCAACTTCTTCTTGCTGTTCCAGTTCTCTATATGCTAATGAATCAGAAGGGTGAGACTAACCACACAGAGCAGAAGCATCTCAAATGTACTTTCTTGATAATAACTTTGCCTTCATGTGGTGTTAAATGAGTTTTAAACTAGGAATTTTCCCTTGCCTGCCACATCTGTAGGGTGTAGTTATTTCACGATCTTCTGAAATGCCTGGTGCATTGCTATATTTGAGATATTTGCAGGTTTTTAAGTAGAATTAGGTTTTGTAACAATTTTGTCAACTCTATTTCAGTGGGTGTCCAGTTTATATAAAACCTGAAGAAATAATATGTCAAAAAAATATATGCGTTTGGACGGAGTTTATCCTACAGCATCTCAAGCACTAAATAGCAGCGATTCCAATTTGAGAGAGCAGGGAGTGATTGCTTAAGGCTGTTTTTCAAGTTAATGTTGTATGTGCTTTCCTACTTCTAAAATGGAAGCAGAGTTTCCTCCAAATACGCTTTCCAGCATAAGGAATGAAATAATTTGTTGTGCCAAACACTTCAGACTGTGTCGTGAAGCATTGCCTCCTCTTATTGCACTACTTCTAAAATTCAGTTTGTGATCATTTGCTGTCCTTTTGATGGCTTTTTTAACAGGTTTTCCCCAAAACCATTTTCTGCAGCTTAAAAAGGCTTGTGTCCTTTTGATAACATCACTGAAAAGCTCAAAGAAATTTAGCACACACTGTGGGTGAAGCACTATGTGGAGTGAAGTAATAAATCAGAGTGATAATTGGACTTTGATATATTGCAGAAATGTAAGAGTAATATATGACTGAGATGTGACTGTCTATTCTTACCAAGTGATATACCAGAATATTCTTTTACATGAAATTTTAGCTCATGCAGCATTAAATTCTGCAATTAAATCTGTCTATAATTGATATATAATAATGTAAATGATAACCCAAAAATGAAATTTTACAGTTGAAGAGCACACAGTGATCTGAGCACACAGTGATCTATGTAAAAAAATACGATCGTCACTTTGTGAATCTTTTTTTTTTTTTTTTTAAAAAAGCACTGTCCTGTTGCCAACTAGCATGTGAATGAATTTTAGATTCTCTCATTTGGTGTTTTCAGTAGAAGTGAAATTTCTTTAATCTGTCTGTTAATGGGTAAATTCCTCATACAAATGCTGAAACAAAGCACCTTATACTATGCTGCTTAAACTTGCTTGTAATTGCACCTTTTGTTATCTGCAGATTTTTCTTAACGAGTATTCTTGTGTGAGATCAGCGTTCCCTGTGGGTGAATGATTAACCAATCAACAGCATCATTTACTCACATAAAGTTTCTATTTCAATACAACATTGTATTGTGAGTTCAGTGCTTCAGAAATAAATGTTACTTCCATTTGGCTGCTTTGGTTGTGTACCAGTTCTTTCTATTCTACAAAATTAAATCAAGATCTTCATCAAACTGTTAAGAACTTCAAGTTTAAGAGAGTACTTTTGCTAGAAGCCTGACTAGTTCTTCCCCTACTGAAGCAATACCACTTTACTTTAAAATTTAAGTAATTGAATTTAATGTTGGCTTCAAAATAAATTATATCTTAATTTAAGCCATTCTTTAACCTTGAGCATGTATTTACGTATAGCAGCTAACCTTGTTACTTATTGCTCTGGCTAAATTATTTTTTTATTGTATACATATATACATCAGAGGAGCAGTAGCAAAGAATGAACCATCACCACCACCTGTAGTAGTGGAAACTGCACATCTTGCACTGTATTTGTACAATATAAACACATTTTGTATTTCTGTAGGAGATACAGCTTTACATGAACTAAACCAATTTGTTTCTAATTAAACAGACAACAACCTTTAACTTAAACTGAGAAAAAGGAAAATACAAGAAAATACACTTCACAAAACCAAGAGAAGTTGTTTGAGCCTTTAGCAGTGCACATAACTGGTAAAAGGGCTCCAGCTCTGAAGAAGAATTTATTGCATTTCATTCTATAAAACCTGAGCTCATTCCATTTAAAGCAAGTGTAAAACTCTGGTCCTAAACATAAGGTTTAACTGAGATCTTGGTTTGTAGTCTTTAGGGTGGGTTTTTGTTGGTTGGTTGGTTGTTTTAAGTAGTGGTCTTTTAAAACCATACTTTCAAGTTAAATTCTCTGGAGTAGCCATTGCTTGCTGCCCACAGGAGCCTGGCGTGGAGTGTGCTGTGTCCCACCCTCTCATGAAATATTCATTGTCACAGGGGTGGGTGCTGGACCTTCCTCTATGCGCAGTAACTCTGGAGAGGTTTCCTTGTATTATCTGTAAGGACACGATCACAGAACGTCAGCACACCCGCTTCTGTCGCCCGGCACTTATTTGCAGTCTTTTTGGTCAGCAGCTTATTAACAGATAACAATTACTGTGCCTGGCTTATCAGCTGGCTCTGGGGTTTCATTGTTAAATGGCATAAAGCAGAATTTCCAGCTGACAAATGGGTCTGTAGACCACATCTCCTCTGTCAATTCAACATCATGACAGCAACACCAGTATGCGACGGCGATGAGAAAGCTGTTGATGAAGTACAGCCAAGGGACGTTCATCTCTATGTAGGCTGGAATCTGAGCACCCAGAAACAAAATGATGATCTGAAGAAGAACAAAAGGCGCCCAAGTGCCAAGAAAACAGATGAGGAGTCGGGGCAGAAGCTGCCGCTTAAAGCAAGTGCTGTTGTTAGACATATAAGAGAACATCAGAACGGGCTGACTGGCGAAGGAAATCACTCTGATGGACAGCAGCATGGTTATAACTTCCTTCCAACATGCCAGGAGAGCCACGCCTATGAGAAGCACCATGGCACAGGAGACTGAGTAGTTCTGCAAGCTGGCATAGAGGGGACACTGATAAGAAGAAAAACGGTTCTGAATTTCTAGTTCTTCGTAAGTTGTGGGAGCTTTCAGAATATAAAAAAAAACTGAAATCCATATAAAACCCACGGCAAATACATAAAGTAATATGTGAGCTCTTCTAGGAGATCGAGAGGCTTGGGCTATAGTCATGAAGTAATCCATGCTGGCCACAAGATACACTGGGTAATGCAAGGTACCATAGGTAAGAGAAATTATCTGAGTGAACAGGCAGATGTGGTACTTTGTAAATCGCACACCCCAGAGTGCAAAGTCCTCAAAATAGAAAATGAAGGATATACTCAGCAGCAGTGTGAAATCCAGGAGTGCCAGTGACACACAAAAGTATCCCATGAAACTAGCTTTCGCATCTTTTTGCTTCACTTGCAACATGAAGAAATCAAGGAGCACTTTCCCAAACATGATGAGAAGCAACATGCTGCTGAACTCAAGAGGCTGGTTGACCTGCGTGGTATGGTACTGGCCAGAACAATTCTCACAGAGTACAGCAGCCATCCTCCAACAAAAAGAACCAGCAAAATAAGTATCACAGGGCACTGTGCTTCACAGCTGAAAAGAGAGGGGAAAAAAAAAAAAATTTTCTAAGAATTTATTTCCAGGTACCTCTACCAATTAATTCTCTATGATAGCAACTACGAAATTTACATCTGAATTTTCCAGACTCCTTCGTTAAGAGTAAATAGCTTCAGTAACACATAATTACATTGTCAAGAAGTGCCTAAATTACATTACAAGCATTTGAAGATTTACAAGAGCTTCAAATTACATTCTCGAGAATTAAAAGGTCAACACAGACCTACGTTACTTTTCTGGCTGCTGTCCTAAGGCAAGGTTTAGGAAAAAAGGTTGACTTTGTTCCTTTCATTTGGAAAGCACGTGGCTCTTTCTGTCCATCTGGACAGAGGGTTGGATGTTTTAGAACTCCCACATATTCAGAATAAATTAGACAACCATATAAGACAGAAGTTGTACAAGACACAGGAGATGCTACAGGATACTCACAGTTCATTATGCTCATAGACTCTTACATGGAATTGAGACTGCAGAAATATCCTGAAAGCAGGAAAAGCTCTTCCTTTTTTGGTGCTAAAATCCTGGAACTCTGAGGCAACCCAAAACCACACATGCTTGATTAGTTCATCAGGCTTTTTTGTTCATCTTTTAGCAATTAAAGTACTACAACAACAGACACCCCAGAACAGCTGGATTTCCCCTTGGACTTCCACAAGTTCCTTATGTAACTCTTTTCCCTGTGTTAATTCCTGAGGAAAATGAACACAGGATGCCTTCGTGTATGTCAGCAAGACACAGCAGACAAAGTTGTGCGTGCTTCCTTCTCTCTTTCCTAAAGAAGCAGGCGGGTGTCAGCATTCTCAGCAATAGCAGAGAAAAGCTGAGAAGACAAGGCAGCTGTGAGAAGGAATTGACTCTTAGGAGCTCTGTTAACAGTGATTTGTTTGTTTTTAAATAGACACCTACATCTTATTGCTAGCTTGCCAGAATTAGTGAACATTTGAGCTAGTGTCTCCTGAAAAGCAGAATAATAACAAGCAGAGGTACTTGGCAGTACAGCTGGAGATTTGAGGAGCCTACCAGGGCCTGCCGCTTCACTCTTCACCTGGACAGGTACATTGCATCCCCTGAAACCTAATACATTTTGCACTAATACGTGCCCTTACGTATTTCCCAGTACAACTTGAAATAGCCCTCCTGTACCTTCCAGCTACTGGACGCTGCACTTGTGCAGCAGAAAAGAGGAGCAAACCAGGCTCATACTATGTAAGCGATCATAATGTGTTATTACAATGCAAAGTCACCCGTACCCAGGTTAAGACCTTCCGGAATTCCAAGGAGCGAAGACCGGGGCAGGGCGGGAACTCGGGTCTGCTCCGCGGGTACCCTCCCGCCTGCA
>NW_008585871.1:12792-15385 GCF_000691845.1 Merops nubicus | reverse complement strand
TAGAAAGCCACCAGATTGGTCAGGCAGGACTTGCCCCTGGTAAAGCCGTGCTGACTCTCCTGAATTACCTTCCTGTCCTCCATGTGCCTTCACATTTCTTCTGGGAGGATCTGCTTCATGATCTTCCCAGGCACAGAGGTGAGGCTGACAGGTCTGTAGTTCTCAGGGTCTTCCTTTTTACCCTTTTTAAAAATAGGAGTGAAGTTTCCTTTCTTCCAGTCAATAAGGACTTCACTTGACTGCCAGGACTTTTCAAATATTATGTGGCAACTGCATCAGCCAATTCCTTCAGCACTCTCGGGTGCATCTCATCAGGGCCCATGGACCTGTGAATGTTAAGGTTCCTCAGACATTCATGAACTTTGTCCTCGTTGACTGTGGGAGTGGCTTTGTCTCTGGTCCCTGTCTCGCGGGTCATCGTCTTGAGAGCTACGAGGAGAGAAGTTGCCATTGAAGACTGAGACAAAAAATTTGTTCAGGACCTCAACCTTCTCCTCATCTGTTGTTACTAATTCCCCAGTGCTGTTCCTCAGGGAGGACGTGCCTTCTTTAACCTTCCTCTTCTGGTTATGTACCTATAGAAGCCCATCCTGTTTTTCTTCGCATCTCTCGACAGGTTCAGCTCCAGCTGCTCCTTGGCCTTCCTCACCTCATCCCTACACAACCAGGCAGTGTCTCTGTATTCTTCCCAGGATACCTGTCCCTGCTTCCACTGCTTGTGCAGTCTCCTCTTGTCCTTTAGTTTGACCAGCAGGTCTCAACTAAGTCATGCTGATCTCCTTCCTTCCCTACCTGATTTCCTGCAGCTGGGAATTGTAAGTTCTTGCACTCTATGATAGGTATCCATAAAGATTTGCCAGTTCTGCTCTGCTCCCTTGTCCCTAAGGACTATTTCCCAGGGAGTCTTACTGATTAACTCCTTGAAAAGCTGGAGGTTTGCTTTCTTAAAATTTAGGGGTTTGACTTTGCTTTTTAACTCCCTCATACCCCATAGGACCATGAACTGCACTAACGCATGGTCACTGCAGCCCAGGCTGCCTCCTATCTTGATCTTGATGTCTCTGACATAAAACCAGGTCGCTCTGGCAGAACAAAGCATGTGATCAAGCCACTTTTTCAGCATAATATCGTTGTTGGGTTAAGCTGCTCTGAGATGGAGTTGACAGTGAAAAGGGTGACTATGCCTTGCTCCCAAGGACGTTATTGCTACCTCTTGCCTATCAAAACTAGGAATTGTTTGGCAAGTCAGATCAGCTTGTTGATCTGGTTGAAAACTACGCCTCCAAGAAAGAAATACTGGCTTTTAGTAAGTTCAGAGGGCTGAAATGTCTCATGGCTGAGTGATCACTACAACCAGTGCAAATACGTGGCTTGACCAGGTGGAGCTCAGAGGAGATGAGCACAGGAGGAGCAGGACTGCTCCGTTTAAAGCAACGTGGCTTCAGATCAGCTCAGGGTGGCAAACTACATCCTGAATTAGGATCCCCCTTCATTCCGCTCAGTGCTGCCTCCATCATGGGGGTAAGAGAGCTCCTGGCAAGAACATCTCCTGACCTTTTTTTTACTTCCCCCTTCCCAACCCCTGCACCCCAGCTACAGCTGGGGACATTTGCAGGCTAGCTTCAAGTCATCTGAAAGTACTAGTAGTCTTTTAGCAAAACTGGTACAGCCACAGAGTTAAATCCTCATTATTCATGGAAAATAAATAAGGGAAAATAAACAAGCATTAGATCTATCCCCTCCCAGCAGCCCTCATAACCTACGCCTCATCTTAAATTATCTTAGCACACATATTTGTGTGGCTTGTGTCTTAGTCTGTGACCTCTACCTGCCTGGTCCTAGAAAATTGTTATGGACATCTATCACATAAAGATTTCTTTTCTTACTCTATGGTGAGGTGAACACCATTGGACAAAAATAACTCTGTCTCTGCTTTAGTTACAGTGTGAAGCAATTCCTTTTTATTCACTATAGTCAAGCTTGTAGAAAGCATAAATATTAAAAACATATGAAACATTTTATACTGTTAGCTTTTCTTTGTACTTTGTGAAAGAAGGGATTTCATGGCTTTCTAAAAGCTGTACTTGGAATAGTTGTCAGAAGTAAACTGATGCACAATCGATATTGCCAGGAAGGCATACTGAATGCAAAGGAAGCATGTGGGCAGAGGAGTGAAATAAGCCCATTACAGGAACTAACAGCAGCTTCCATATATAGAAGTTTATGGTAACAAACACCAATAAAATAAAATGTATAGAGATGATAAAAGTCAAATATATGATTCTGGTGACTGATACGTGAGTCTTTTTCGTTTCCTTACTTACCTCCATTCCCTACTGTAAGGTACCTAGACTGCATAATGGAAATGTTTTAGCTGTTGTCACTTGAGAAAAGACCAGAGGCATCTTCAGAGAAAGACAGACCCATTGCACTGCTGAATGTTGTACACCCTATGTTTTTGATGTCTAATTTAGTGGAATAGAGTTTGTACCTTGAAATGCTGACATTTGAGCCCCAAATTAAGATTGACATATGGGTGATTCCCACAGCCCTTCATACAGAGGTGGTGAGTTTGCCTTATAGCTTCCCCCCC
>NW_008585871.1:2447-12282 GCF_000691845.1 Merops nubicus | reverse complement strand
GCTAGGCCTAGTAATTGGCAAAACATACCCTCAGCTTTCTCTTCAGCACTTGAGATGAGCTATATGGTAAGGAATGGGCCTCATAAAGACCATCACTAGTAAGTTGTGAACATGGGACTACTTAAGTGAGAAACAGGAAAAAATAAATACTAAGGTTAGTCTGCTCCTCCCAGGTAGGTTACTTTCAGCCTTTCACTGCACCTGTAAGGAACTATCTGCCTTTCCTGACCCCTTTTCATAACACAGTCCTGATGTAAATCAACATTATCTTTTTATTTTCAAAAACTGGTGAAATTTAAAGGTATCCTTTATTCATCAATATAAACCAAAGAGGGGAAAAAAAGAAAGAAAGTCTTATGACCTTGATCTGAGTGACACTTTCTTTGCAAGGCATCTCATTATTCACATCTGCTTATACGTATAATAAAGTTACTCAATTCCAATTACAGGAAAAAAACTATAAGAACTGGTCAGTTATGAGAATAAGACTAAAATCACTAATAAAATAGAGGAGGATGTTTACTACTGAGAGGGGTACAATGATGACTCATCTGGGAGCATGAACACTCTTAGTTTTGACTTTTGCAAACAGACTTTGTTAAACTGGCAGTTGGCACAAGGGATCCTCTGTTCCATTTCCAGAAATGGACTTAGGTTTCCCAGGGCTGTCCTGCATGCATTCATGTTTTAAACCATATAAACTATGACTTCCTGAAAATAAAAATAGTTTTGTTAAACTTGGAGTTTCAATAAACTATGTCAGATTCTATGAGGCAGGAAAAGTATTTCTTTGCATAATAAAAGTTCCTGGCTAGAAACACTACTTTGTAAGACATACACAACGTCCTGAGCCTCCTCTCTCTCTCACCAGTTTGATTTTGCATGGAATGAATAATACTTCTCTCCACACTTAACTTTATTGTCACATAGAAGCTTTTAACAACAATAAAAACCCAAACCATACATCTGGATTCTTCTATTAGACAGAGAAGTGAAACAACTTAGAGCAGTACCAGCACTTTGTATTTTCTTCTCTGTGCAGAGCAGGACTTCAGTCTTCATACAACTTCATGAACAGTCTCACAGAAGGCAAGCAAACTGTTCCCACACAAAGGAATAAAGAAGAATTGGTTATTTGTGAGGCAGATTGCCATTCTAGAGATATCTACGGGTCATGTGTTTTGTCAAATTGCAGCCCCTGCAGGCTGACTCCAGAGTCATGTCGGCAGGGTTAACTGCTGGGCTACTTGTGCTCCCTTCAGAACAGGCACCCGATGAGGGCAAGCAGCACAAGGTCGAGCACTGTGACAAGCAGTGTCATATACAAGTAGCTTTGCGTTTTAAAACATGTTAAATGAATGAAATGACTTGATTGTGTGATATTTGTCATGGACGTGTGAAAATTGAAAGCTGTAATAATGTATTAGAGCTACAGCAATTACATTTTCAGGGATGAAATTAAAAAGGAAAGCTAAATCCTACAGAAGTCTCCTGAGATCCGAACGTAAGCAACATGCTATATCATCTTCCTTAAGCTTCTCTGCAGCCTGAATCACAGGGAAATGCTTGGAGTGTGTTTTGTTCATCACAACATGTTTCCAAGTTAGTGAATGTGTTTTTTTCATTCCCTTTTCGTGGTTAAAAAAGGACCTTCTGCATTGTCAAAGATCAGTCATTCATTCAGTCTAGCCCTGTCAAAAGCACAAGCCAAGGAGATTATTTCCTTGCTGGAAGACGACACAGAAGAAGGATCTGCTGCTTCCACAGGTACTTTCACTCATCCCTGTCAGTAGCTCTCTTCCTTTCACTTCTGCATTGCTGCTGGAGGTCTGTAACAGTTCACGACTGGAAACTCACTTCATCATTGACAGCAGAACAAAGAGACAACTGGGAAAGATGTCAACTTTCAGACAACTGGGAAAGACAGACAACTAGGAGAAGCAGAAGCTGAAGAATATAGCTTTCTGCAGCACCTTGCTGCCAGCCTGAGGAGAAAATACAGAGCTATGCACAACATTTTCTGCAATAGTTATTTTATGGCAGGTAAAAGAAGCATGAAGTGAGAGAAAGCTGGCATGTGCAATTAGCAGCCTTGAAGTAGTATGTTGTGGCCATATAAAGACATCAATCTCCAAAGTTGCTTCAGTTGTTTCTCTGCAGATAGAACCATTGGCAATGACTCAAGAGTACCAAATTAATTACAGCAAAACCACTGATACAAAAGGGAAAGAAAAGAAAAACTACAGGGTGTTTTCAATGAACTACTTACCCTTTTATAGACAACTTTCAAAAATTATTTTTATTATTATTTTATATTTATACATTGTTACTTGCAAATCTGCTTTTTCTAGTATGCACCAGTGACTCTGTAAGGCAATTCTCTATTTTTTATGCCTTCACAGGAGTTTACTGTTGTTGGACCCTCAAGGAATTGGTTCCTTCTCTCTTAACTATGCATGCATCCATGTCTATTTGATGTAAATATTTATTAATTCTCTGTAGAGAATACAAGTACAACAATCAAACAGTCCTTGAGCTCAAGCCAGGGTCCAACAGTCTAATTTTTGAACAATATGGAAGTGAAATGTTCTATGGACAGCTGTTCAGTTTACAACTTTTGTTGTACATCAGTGAATTCAGATGGCCCAAGCTAATTTTTAGGACACTTCTACATCTTGAGGTCTGTGTGTCACAAGAAGTTTTTTTCTGAAACTTTAAGTATATATGCATGCTGTTTTCTCTTCTGTATGAAGTTCCAGCAGCTACCTTTTTCGAATGAGAAAACAGAAAATCAATCAAGCAATCAATCAATCCTGTGTGCAGAGCGGGACTGTAAAATGTTCTGAGTATAGGTTGGGAAGCCAACACTCCTGAGTTCTGAGCCAGATTTGAAGTCACCTTCAAACTTTGATGACCAAGTTACATACATAAATCCATACTTAGGCATTATAATATACAGTATGTCAGGCCTGCTTAGAAGACAAAGAAAACCTAACACACTCCAACCAAATTTTGTCCATGGGTTGCTACATTCTGTTGCTTACTCCAAATCTGAAAAGATAGTTCAGAAAGATAGTTTCTACATGAGTAAGTAGCATGGGGCAGCAGTTGCAGTGCAGTATAGCAAAGCACTCAGTGCAGAGGATCCAGTGTCTACACTATACACATTTTGGAGGTTTTGGAAGACAAATGCAGATATGAAGTAATTGGGAGTTCCTAAATTCTCAGTACTTTAAAGGGAAAATTACTGTAAGCAAAAGAAACTGCTGGGGAAAACAAAACAACCAAAAAACCCACCAAGCTGGAAAATATGTCTATGGGCAAGTTTTCTTTCTGTATTTTCTTCTTCTTTGGTTTAGAGTTCTGAGTGAATTGAGAACCAGAAAAGGGCTTTTTTTTCAGTGTCAAACTGGTTTGAAAAATCATTTTGATGAAAAACTGGTAAGAAAGATTTGTCTTTCAGTGGGTAGCTTGGAACTGTCAGAGTGGTACCAAGGCCACACCACTGGTCATTTAACCATCCTCACCTCCTCCTTCATGATTGTTTCTTACTTATACTTGCTCTGTCTTGATCTTCACCTTAACTTTGAGCCTCTCAAAGCAGGATCTATTTCTGCATATGTGAGAACTTCCTTGGTATGGCTTTAAATATGACATAGTGGGGCTTTTGGATGTTTGCCCAAGGCAAACAGTAAGCAACAACAAACCTAACAGTGATCACATTTAATATCATGAGCTCCCACTACATTTTCAGGCTGCTCCTGTTCCCTGTTTTCAAAGCAGTTGGCCACCTTGGGAAAAGACAGACTACATAGCAATTCCTGCTTCTGTAGATTCCTTTTGTTGTGCTTGTAAAAATTGTATATGCAGTGGTTATGCACGGATGAACTCCAAATAAACAGAAAAGCCAGAGAAACTGGTACCTTATTCAGGCACAGACATACCAAGAGTTTCAAAATTTGAATGGAACTTTCAGAGTTATGAGATTTTTAACAGGAGAATGAGACGAATAGGCTGTGTCTTCGCTGTGGGGTAAGCATGCTTTGTGGCACATCCTATGTCCTTGTTCAGCAGCATGCTGAAGGTAGGACCCGCGGGAGCGCATTGCAAGTCCCCAGTGGTCTGTAAATCCTGGTTAGCTCTCTATGACAAGCAAAGTACAGCCAGGAACAAGAGGCAGTTACAGTGTATTTGGACCAATGAGACTAAAGTGTATTTGGACCAACAGGGCTAAAAATACAGAAACCAAAAGGGAAACAGTCACATGGTGGACACAAAGCACCAAAGTACATAGTGACTTTTCAAAATTATACATCCTTACATCTTCCAGGGCACAGTCCTATTTAGATATCATTGCCATGTACAGCTCAGCTGTGGGTTGTTTGAGGAAAAGACCCTTTACAGTTTCAGTCAGGTATTCTGCATACAAATCCTTGTAATGTTTTCCTAAATATACAAATGTTCAGGACATTTGACATAGTTGTTCCCTAATGCTACTTTCCACATTTTTACTGTAACTTCATTTACCTATTTATTCGTGCACACTGTAAACAGTCTCTTTGTCAGGGATTTTCAAAGTGGAAAACAATTCATCAATATTTTGCTTGGACTATTTTGGAGATGTTAGAAAAGCAGCAGTTATATTATTTAGCAAGAGGTAGCTTGTAAAACTCCTGAACCTGGTCTGGTAGCAAACTTGAATAGGAATAGTGCCTACACTAATGTGCTTTGTTTGCACAATGACTGTTCTGAAATGAACAGCTGAAATCTACTGAGGTGCAATAAAATTTCTATTGCTCTTTAATAAAAGATGTTGCTGAAGTTGCTGTACATTTCAGTTTAATATCTGGAGCACCTCCAAGACCTGGCTCCCAATTTGGAACATGAATTACATTTACTGTCCATTAAAAGCCTAGATTGTTTTTAAGTTTATCCACACAGTTTTAGCATGCAGTGCCTGATTTTTCTTTGCAATTACTCAGAATCCACCAAATTTTACTAAAATTGCAGGACATGGGTATGCCATTTAGCAGCAGCTGAATTCTTCTATTTACAGGTGGACATCAGTTGTGCATCCCTGCAATTTTTCACAGAAACCTACTTGTATGAATTACTGTGGTTATTTTGTTACTTTCGCCTCAAATATTTTCTTTAAACAGTTCCATCACATTATGGACATAAGACTCGAAAATCTAAAAGGCTCAAAATTTCTTGTAATGTTTTCAAGGGAAGATGTTTCTCTGCACTGCAGTTGCCTCCTGCTGTGCTGCTATGGCTGTCCCACAAAAAGTGAGGCTCCAGGAATACATGAAACATAACACAGAGCAATAAACCTTAGGTAAAAGTACTTCAAATGCCAATCAAAGTGTTGGTTATTGTAATAAGGACCATCTAAGGTCTTGTCTCATTGGCTGGAGCCAAACGACACTGCAGTGGGAAGGAAGCCTTGGTTGTCTCACCCTCACTATAACAGTACCAACCTACTGCACTGCTCCTGCTGCTGGCTGCCAGGTAAGAGCCTGAAGGCATGGCAGCAAGCTATTTCCACTGAGGGCTTATACCTCTGAAACCCAGACATGACACATCTCAGAAAGCCATACTTGCTAATCTTTTAGTTTGCAACTTACCAATGAATTCATATAGGTGAACTGCTTAGCAGAAGTTCCAAAAATTTAAATTTTCTTATTGTAGAAATATATGCATGTTTACTCTTGTCTTTAGTTACAGCAGGATTGTATTTAATTCAGGTTAAATATCCCTTGAGTTAGACAGCAATGTTTGTACAGAGAGCTCAAAAGTTACATCCGAGGAAACTTCCCATTTTTCAACTGATTTCATGAGGAAAGGAAATAAATTAAGATTAAATATAGACTAGTAAAGGGAAAGAAAATGATTGATTAAAAGCTGCTTTCTCAATTTCCGTGCCATAGGGGAGAAAAGGCAGTTATTCAAGAGAGAGAAGAAATAGAGTTTCAGAGAATATTTGGATTTACAGTGATTAGCTGGCAGAACTTATTGCCAACATATATTGCTAAAGGTATAAAGCTGCAAAAGAATGTATCCTGGCTGCCTGTGGTAGCTAGGATTTTCATCATGTCAATTGGGTAATTGGATAGTCCCATTTTCAAGGCCAATTCTCCCAAACACATAAATGTGAAAGATTTCTCTAAAGCTATTTTCCTGTTATTCTATTTGCTCTCTTTTTCAGTTTCTTGCTTGCAATTCTCTTTCTTTGTGTCTGTGTAAATAAAGTTTCTCTTGTCTTAGTTCAAGTTGTGCATGTTGTGTATGACTGTGTTTTTGTCATAAAAAGCTAAACTCTTAGCTTTGTAAGTCCCTAAGAGTTTCATTAAAAGAGGTAGCCTGAGAGATAAAAGGAACCCTGCTTAGGAGATGGAAAACTACAGAATATTATTTCCCTTTGTAAGACTGTGGAGAAATCACGCAGTAAGAGACTTTGTGAATGTCTCCACTCGAAGAAAAACCAGTCATTTGACTTTTTGTAAGACACCTGGGAATCAGCCACAGGATAGAAACCTTAAGAAACTAGAATTTGTGGGCTCCAACATTCCGGGAACGTTATGCTAGTCTCTTACTGTTAGTGCATCCTAGCCATATTACAGTCTATACACATTCTTTTGCCCTTTCCTTTTGTAGTTCAGGCATAGATTGAGACTTCACTTCCCTTTGCAAACCTGAGACTAGCATTCAGAATGGGTGTTATTATCCATTTATACTTCAGGAAAACATTCTCCTACTGAATAACATGGGTAATATCCACATGACCCGTATGCCATTGTGAATGTTATTTGCTACATCTGTGGGCTTGTTCAGTTCAGGAATAAAAAGGCAGGTGTGTGGGCCCAGCTCTGTGCAGACACCCATGCCCTGTTGTGGCAAACTCTCTCTATCTAGCACTGCAGCTGCACATGCAAAACTGCACCTTCCCCAAGAATTAATTGGTGAGGTTGATGGTGTGGTGATAAAAAAACCTGTGTAACCTCACATGCATTTTTTGTGGTGTGGATATCATTTCAGTTTAATTTTTGAGGCAACTTCATAGATATTTCCTGCCTCTGGATTGACCTGAGAGTTTTCTGAAATTCTTCCAACTCTGCTAGCAGTTATTGGGATTTCTGGTCTCGGAAAATCTCAGCACGTTTTTCCTAGCACATCATCTAGCTCTGTTTTGAGCTCCACCTCTTTTGACCCATACTACAGACACAAAATAAACACCAGTACTTAATGATAATAGTGTCTAAAATCCCAGTTGCAAGTTCAAAGCGCTTCAGGGCATACAGCCGCTGTTCAGATGGTAAGGGCGTTTTTTTTTTTTCTCATTAATATGAACGTTCTGTTCAAAACAAATGCCCTCAGTCTTTGGTGGCCTAGCATTTCCAAATTAATCTAGCACGTTGGCAAGAGATCAAACATACCAACAATATATGAGTTGATGCAACTTACTGCCAGTTACATAAACAAGGAGGGCACCGTAATGGAGTGGCTGGTGGCACAGCTAAATACTGCTGTACGCAGGCTTTTAGTACTACCTAAACAGTAGCTGAGTAAGATTCTGTTCACTTGCTTAAAATTAAATAAATCAAATGAGTTACAATAAACACTGTACAGTGGGCAGGGGAGAGAGGGAAGGAAGCATTGGAAGAGATACACTGAAATTTATAAAGTGGAACTGAATATGAAAACTCTTGGTACAAAATAAAAAGACCTAGACACACACAGAGCACTGTGTATGACAACTGAGCATACAAGGTAAAAAAACTGGTCACCATGAAGACAGTGCCATGTCTTCTGTTAAGTCATTCAGGTTCTAAAGTCTGGAACATATTGGGGTACATCCCTGTGTGGAGGAACCAAGAAAAAAATTCATGGAGAGGACATAATTCACCTTAGGAGCACAAAATACCCCTGTACTGGATACAGCATCCTGTTGTGTTTTTTTTTGGTTTGGTTTGTTTGTTTGTTTGTTTGTTTGTTTGTTTTTTTAAGTCAGTAATAGAACTATCCTGAAAGTATTAGGAATGCTGGTTTCCTTTTCACGTTCCTCTTTTTTTTTTTTTTTTTTTTTTTTAAATAGCTTTTTTTTTTTTTTTTTTTTGGGGAGGAGGGAGGAATGAAGTTCAAAATGGGCTTGACCAGCTTAAAGTAAGAAAAAGCAACAGGGACTTATATTGTTGTTAGATGAAGAGTTGCCATCTTGCCACCATTCCTCAGTTAAACTGAGCTGGTTCTGCTGCAGGGAGAGGCAGGTCAATAGCAGCGAGAATGTGAGTCCGCCTGGTTTGCAGTTCAGAACAGGGCTGGTATGGTCACATTCAAGAAACAGTGAGTATAAATCTTTAAGTGAAGTGGCAACCAAAAAATTGAATAGAAAAGAAGAAAATTAACTTAACAAAACCAAGGGAGCATTGCCAGCTTTCAGAGTGCTGGCTGGATGCTAGGAAGGATGCTCATATATGGTTGGGACACCTACTAAGTCACTTACCCACAGCTCCTGTTGACTTTGGAGGGCTTTTTCCCAGGTGAATAAAAGCTTCCTACAAAAATACGTGAACCTAGCAGAAGCACTAATAGCATAAGTCTGTAAAACTCTCCATTCCATTAGCAAGGCATCTAGGAATATTAACAGCAACAGTGAGAAAAATTAGATGTCACAGAGGATTACAGAGTTTTTCCTCCCACTCCTGGACCATTTTACTCAGTTTCATAGCAGCACATTGTAAAACTTGTAAAATGTAAAGCCTGCTTTTTATAGTGCCTAATGGAATGCCGCTGATCAATGGCAAACCAAATAAAACTAGATTGTCATAAAGAGGAAAACAAAGTTAATCCCTAGAGCTTACAAAATAATAATGAATTTTAAAAGTGTAGAATTATTTATTATTTGTATCACAATAGCAAGTAGAGAAGCCAAACAAACTGGGAGTTGCTTAATACTAGGCAATGTGCAAACATAGCACAAGCATAACAGAAATATGCAATCTAAACAGACAGCCAGAGGGTGAGAAAGGAAACAGAGGTGCAAGTTAAATAATTACAACTTTCCAAAGCCACATATATGGACAGAATGAAAACTCAGGGCAGTTACAGAAAATGTATTAGAGCCTCGTTATCAGCCCCTGTAAGAAATGCTATTGTTTGTGGAGTTGCATTTCTTTCAGAAAAAGGAACAATGAATTAAGGTATCATACAGAGATTTCATTGCAGGCTCACAATGAAGCAACTGTATCACTGCAGCTATTTAGCAAAGTTCCTTTCTGATAGAAAAAGCACCATTATCTGAGAAAATCCCCTTGGCTTTTCACTTGGTGAGCTTATTTTGTTTGAGGATCTACTCTTTATTACGCAGAAAAGCTCTGAGCTACTTTGCCAAGTTCAGGTCTTTACATGTTGAATGAGAAGTGACTGAGTCAAGAGGCCACATTCTTTTCCAATCTCTCCACTTTGTTGGAGAGTGGTAGATCTGCCTCATGCTAATAGGTGAAAGAGCACCTCAGCTTGTGTTTCAGGTCTCTGGATCTAATCCACCAAGAAACATAAGCTACCTACAAAGTCATGAGGGAGCAGGCTTGGTGCATCAGGTTCCACATGGACAGTTTTCAGTTCAGACCATGTACAGAGGCTTGTACCCAAAACCCATGAAGGTTCAGAGAGTTTGCTGTGACTTTCAGTTGAAACTTCTGCCTCTTCTGCAAAAAGCAAGTTTTTCCTTTACCTGGGCTCATTCATAGGGAAGAATAATTTAGAGAAAACACTAGGAGGTGACTATGTCCAGTAGCTCACTCTTTTAGCAGAGGATAAGACAAATAAGAAGCTA
>NW_008585871.1:0-2416 GCF_000691845.1 Merops nubicus | reverse complement strand
CACACCCTCCCCCCCCCCACCCCCCATCATTGTGCAGAGTTCCTCCTAAAGCTGGTGGTAATGACTGGACTCACCAACAGCGTTGGTCATGAACAGAATGAGCAGAGTGTAAAGCAGAGTGTAACATGTTGTCTCTTGCTAGCTGAGCCACATTAACAGACTACACTCCTGGTTCCTTGCCTGTGGCAATAGCAAAATGAAACACATTTGCCCAGGGTGCAGTCATGAAGGTACACAGTTGCCACAGGTGAGGAACGCATGTGTGGTCAGCTAAGGCAGCTCAGTGAATAGCTGCCTCAACTACTTCTAATTGCTGGTCCCCGCCTTTGCCGACTTACTGTGGCTATGCTAGAAATAAGTCCTGTGGTGTTTATGAGTATTATACCCACACGCTGCTATTTAGTCACACCTAACATGTCCATTTCATTGTTCATTTAAAAAAGAGAACCAGGCATTGTTAAATTTGGAATGATAAAGTAATTTTTCTCTTTTAAAAAGCAATTTTTTTTTTTTTTTTTTTGTCTTCACAGATACCATGAAAGTCAGCAATGATGGATTTCTCTTTGTTGTGTTTGGTAAGCTAACTAGCAAGCACTCTGGCCCAGAGTATTAGGAAGAATGTAATTTATCATCAAAGCTTCATATAAATTTTGGGTTATTTCTGCCTTGCCATTTTTTCATGCTTCAGCGTGAGGCCCTGAGAACAGCAGGAAAGAAAAAAAGTTTTTAAAAGATAAAGTTCTTGCCTAACTTTGGATATAAGTTAGTATATAAGCAGTAATATAAACCAGACTGTCACTGGGAAAAGAAATCAGAACAATGGTCAGTATTTAGGGCACAAGAAGGATACTTCAAAACTGGTAAAGATGGCATGACTATGCTTTTGAGGAACTGACTAAAGGTGAGTACAAAGGGCTGGTCAGATCATATTTGTCCAGTTTGGTTCAATCTGTTGAAGGCTTAAGTGAGTTTATTTGCAAGCATGCCTGGCTCTATACATAGTTTGTTCTCACACACAACATGATTAGTACTTTTTCAGTGGCTATGGCAGATGAACATGTACCATTGTTGCCAGAAGCAGTGTGGCACATGACTGTCTTCTAACAAATATTTGGCTCACAGATGAATCTCCTGGCTCTGCTGCTGGACCTGGTTTGTAGAGATTGGCTTCTTATAGGCTTATGCTACTGAGCTATACACATGCATGCCTTTAGGCACTGTACTGTTGAGATGCATGGCAGGGGAGATGCCCAAAAATCTGAAGGTGTAGCAGAACCACCTAACACAGGTGACTGTGGATGCATGTACCTGACACATCTTTCTTTCTTGAGAGGAATTGCTGTAGGGGACCATTGAAACAGTGTCTGATAAAACAGGGTCAGATAAAAATGTCACAACTCTTTAGAATACTGTGGTACTCCTAATGTGGACAGATCTTCACAGGAATTATTAATGTTAAGATGTGATGCCTGACGCAGACACCTCTCACCCTGTGTCCTTCTGAAGGCAAATTAGACATAAATGTGTCTGGTAATTCAATGAGTTCAAGTAAAGACCTCTTGGAAAAACATCTAACATTGGAAAAAAAAAAAAAAAAGTCTGGGAAAATAATAAAAATCAACCACGTTGTTAGTTCACGTAGGTCTTACTAACAACAGATCTATACTCTCAGTAAGCCTAAATGTCAAGGATGCATAAAGACAAAACAAGAGAGATCAAAAGTTCTGATTTTTAAAAAAATATGTTTCATATCCTTTTTGGACTGTTTTATAACAGTTTGTGGATTTAGGTATAGACTAAGATATTTTTCACTCTATAATTGGTCTCTCCAGCCTCTTTCTATGTGATGCTGTTCAAATTCAGTGTACTGACAACTTGTTAGCACCACCGCATTTTCCATTTCAAACCGTGCCGCTGAATATAAAGATGATGGGCAAAACCAGAACGAGTAGTGCACAGGCAGACGGAGAGGGATGGCGGCGTGTCTCTAGGTGAACTGCAGCTCGACAGCACCAGGTGTCACTAGGCAGAGCACCCAGACGTACCTTGCCACCTAGCGAGGAACGAGTGATTTTGCGTATTCGTCATGTTTCATATCTGAGTCATGCTTGCCACGTTTAGCTCTTTTTTCTTTTAAAAAGACAACATACGGTCCAGTGGAATGGAGAGAGCTCTCTTTGGGAGCTGCAGTGATGCCACACCTACTCTGAATCGGGAAATCGGTTACGGCTGTGGAGCACCCACGAGGAGCCATCACCTCTCTGCAAGGTGAAGCTCATACTGCTGCCGCGGACCGAAGTGACTGTGGGAGGGGGCGGGGGGGCACACTGGATGGGGCAGGTTACCCAGGCGCAGCTGTCAACAGCCGGGGGGAAGCAGCCAGCGCCCCTTCTCCTTTCTTCGATGTCCGACTTCA
>NW_008585870.1:0-9141 GCF_000691845.1 Merops nubicus | reverse complement strand
CGCGGGGCGCGCCCCGTTGCGCTCCTGCCCTGCCGCTGTCCCCCGCTGCCAGCTGGTGGCTGGGCACGGGCATCTCCTCCGGGAGCACTGAGGAGCTGCTCCCCGAGGGCCGGCTGGCTCTCTGCTTCCCAACAATCTAAAAGGGAGAGCAGTGCTTTGTTTACTTACAGGTTTGGGGTTTTTTTTACTTTATTTTTAACCGGAGGAATTCTGGTGGGTTTTGAAAATAGGTGGTTTGTACAAAATAAACTGTTTCTAGTGTGGGACTTAGGAAAATACAGACTGGGTTAGATGATAGGAAAATAGTACCAAGTGAAAGGAATCTATTTTTTGAAAAGAGGAGAGTCTTCCATCTTAATCGTGCTGCTGTGTAACACCTCAAAGCAGTAAAGGGCTAATACTGGTGTGAGGTAGTGTGCTTAGGTTTGGTAGATAAAGAGGTAGTTCCTAATGATGGAGTACATAAAGCTGTGTTTAGATATGTGTCTATTAGCATTATAGAGACATAAAGAAGTGACCAGTTATACTGTGTTTAGATTTGTAGGGATTTCATAGCATTTAGAATTTTTGTCAGAGAAAAGACTAAAGAGTGACTTCATACTGTGTCTTAGTCATAAAACACCTGAACTTTTGCTTTTGGGAGATCTGTATGCACACAGACACGCTGAGGGTCCTTTGGGGATGCCAGGAATGTATCCGTTTGCCGTGCCTGAGTGTGTTCACTGCTGTTAGGGAGCTGCTGGCACAGGCTGGCAGGCGTGGTGATGGGTCCTGTACCGGTTTGGTGCGCTTTGCCTGGCAGAGCAAGGCCACGGCTTCTGATCACCTTCTCCCTTCTTGGATCAGGGCTTGTAGAACAGCTTTAGTTTGTGATGTGTAATTTTCAACATGTGCTGCTACACAGGGCATATTGGAAACTGCCCATTATTTGCCGTGAGAAACGCAGCAAAAATGCCGAAATTAGCTTTCAGTATGTCATTTAAAAAGATACCTTAACAGAAGTTGAAGGGCAAAGAGTTTTCCTTCCATCCAGTCAAGCTACAATTACTAATTTGTAATCAGATTGCTATGGTCTTCTTCATTTTTTCTGACACCTTAGCAATAAAAAGCCATACCGCATGATGATACTAGGAAGCAGAGAGTTGTAGAGGACGTGAATTTATTCACTTACTGTAATTTGTGAGGAATAGCCATTTATCTTGCTTTTAGGACAGCTGATGGTTTTAATAATAAACATCTTTTACTGTTGCAAGTATAATCATGTATCAGTACTCTGACCTCTTACAATTATTTAACTTCAGGACTATGTATGTGATGTAAGATTTATGTGAAGCAGAGAAAAACTATCTACTTGGTCAACCTGGTTCACTTTTCTACTAATAGATCTCGCACTGGTGGCTTTCTTTTGTGTTATGCTTCCTACAGCTGTTCCGGTACAAACCCAGGCATTGGTCCCCAGTAATACAAACGTTGGTTATTTTTGAGCTTCAACTGAGCAGCTTTAAAGCCTGGATGAAACCATTACATCAAAGTGTTTGCCGCTCTTTTCACTTTTCCGTTTGCAAATGACAAGCTTGGGCTGCCTCCAATTTGCACTGATGCTTTTGAGATAAGTGGTTGGCATCAAGGAGATCCCAGCTTCCAGTATCAAGGGATTAAACTATATATGGTAACGGCAGTAAAATCACATTCCTGTGGCAGCAGCAATAGCCTAGTTCTGCTGATGGGAGGTGTGCTAATTTTGCAGTTTCAGCTCAGATGTGGTAGTTTCTCAGGAACGCTGAATGCATGTTGGACGGATGATAAGATAACTTTCATTTGTGTACATTTTGGCTCCGAGTGATTCTTTAAGCTTTTTCCAGCGATGAAAGCTATGCGGTAGTTACGTTGTAAAGAAAAATAAAACATCACACAAATCAATGTTGATAATAAATATCTCCCGTGGCTCTAAACATTTATTATTTTGGGTTGGTCTTATTCTTTTAGTTGAAGTAGGCTCTTGCCTTCCATTTGAATCCAGCGTTTATTTTGCAAGCACGCCACACTAATGTGTCCCAGCCTCACTGCTCCCAGCAGCATAAACAACAAACACTTAAAGCACCGAGCACTTACCGGGCTCCACAGGGTAGATGGTTGCTGGTGGATCTATTTCTTGACTGCTTTTCCAGTTAAATATTCAGCCATGTAGTGAAACCACTTCTGCTTATATTACTAACCATTTTTATCCTCAAAAATATCAGCCCTCTCAGCTTTATGAAGACACTAATATTTACTATCCAACTTCATGTGGTATTTTTAAGAATTGCAAACTAAAATTTACCTTTCAAACCTTAGAATGGTAAAAAAAATATAGTCTGCTTAAAGAGTAGAAATCAAAGGTAAGAACCGGCAAGAATTTGAAATTTCAGTCTTATATGTTCACACTAATATGTCCCATGTTTAAAAACAGACATTTCATTTTCAGTACATTTATGGACAATGAACAGCTTCCCCCTGTATGGAAAACTCCCACAACAGAAACAAGAACATAAATGTATTTACATGGATTGGGATGTTAGATTTGGGCTGTGCTTTCCACAGTTTTGCTCTAAATCTCCTTGTTGGACTCACTGCTGCGTAAATCCACTCTACTCAAATGTCTGTTCTCTACGTTCTTGAGCATTGTCAAATACAAGGTTAAAAAGTAACATACTGGTAGAGTTGTAATATTTTTGCAGCCTAGAGAAATTATGTTTGTTTATGGAGCAGAATTATGGAAGGAAAAGTGAATAGGAAAATATCCAATTATGTGAAATGGTCATGCTCTCCTTCATAATCATACTTGTTCTTCACACAATAATTGCCTCCAATTAATATTATTTTTGCAAGTAAAGCTTAAGAATCCACCCATTTATTGTCTACTGGCTTGATACAAGACTAATCTTTACTTCTCTCATTAGGTACAGCAAGGTTTCAAAAATCAATTTGCTTTTTTAACCAGTTTCTTGATCAAACTAATCTGATGATAAAAAACTTTATCAATGCTGGGCTGTCTAGACTCTGAACAGAACTTCCTAAATTAATAAAATCAGCAGCAGATCTTTGTTCTTACTACTTCCAAAACTTTGACATTAAAAAAAGTAAAAATTTGAAGAGACAGTCTAGCTGCCTTTCATTGCATTCACTTTAACCTGCTCCAAGAAAAATGATTGTTCCTTCCCTTGATTGTGGGCAGTATGCAACAGAAAGGACGTGTTGCCTACAAGCTGCAGTACCATGTCTGCTATGAACACCTGCCCAGGTTTCCTCCTAGCGAGGTTTGGTTTTATTAATTGGATCAAATAGGATGGTGTCACCAAAGAAATCCAAAGTTAATGATCTGTCAAATCCCTCTGAAGTATCTATCAATTATTTCTGAGAGTCTGCTGCCTCTTTGTGGTATTTCTTGTGTAAAAATGGAATTCTGTATTGATCAAAGCTTTTCTTGGGGTTGTGCAAAAGACAGTTAAATCCAATTTCCCTGCGTTCCGCAGTGTGACAGGGAGTCGTCCTCCCTCCTCCATGTCCCTTCACACACACTCCAGCATCTGGTGCCAAAGGAGTACCCAAAGATTTTCTAGGTGTCTGCAATACACTCTTGATGAGGAGGTGCTGTTGCTTTAGTGATAAGCTTTGAGTACCGTGCTCACAGTGAAGCCCCTTATCTTTCCCTTGTCTGAGCAATGACAAGAGATCTCACCATACCTCTCAGACATCCATCCTCGGCGATGGCTCTGCCCTGACCCAGGAAGCAGCACTGAGTCCACTCCCTTCCCTTCACTCACTACCTTGTATGAGGACCCATCGCCCCCAGAAACAGGCAGAATAGCTGTGGGGCTTTTCTCAGATGTAAAGACACTTCTGCTATAGGCAGACACTCATGACAAGCCAACCATCTTGATTGCTGCTAATTTGGGTTATTCTTGGATTTTTTTTTTCTTCTCCCTTTGATTAGTCACTTCATAACTGTAATCACAGAAATCGCAGAAACATAATCACAGAAATGTTATTTTGGGGAAATTATAATCTGATAGACTTTAGTGATTTATTTACCTTGTTAATTGGTGGTGAGACTATAAAAGTCATGAGTTCCCTCATAAGTTCATGCCTGCCTACATTTGAATGGCACATATTCACTGGTAGTTGTTTATAATTTTGAGGGTATTGAACTGAGGGAGATTATCCATCTTGAAAAGATGCTGGAAGGCCTGAACTAGGAATTAAATTATCACAGTGGCTTCATTTTGGTAAGTCTCATTGAAAATATCTTGCTTGCAGGACAATCAAACTCATCAGTGTTCTGCTCTTCCACTTTGTTAGACAAAGTTTTAATCAGTGGCACACTTGATCTTGCAGAATTCAAGGAAATAATTTCCTGCATTTCTGAGATGAGCAAAAATTCATGTCATCTAGATTTTAAACTCCTGGCAGTTTTTTCCCCCCCTTTCCTTCTTTTTGAATAATCAGCTTTACTTCAGTCTATTGCCTATTTCAAATAACTTTAATTATCAAGATGACCCAATGCTCAGATGGGATCAGCTCATGTATGAAGAGCAAGCAACTGAATCTGAACTTGGGCAAGGCAAATAATAGGTTGGTAGCCAGATCAAAACATTTTGAAAAATGTACTGTTTTCTCAGAAGTTGTGTATTTGCAATGAGTCTTTACATGTAGATGGCTTTAGAGAACCTTGTTACTCATTTCCGGTGGTCTCACATAGAAGTATTTACCAAAAAAAAAGTACTTTTTTACTGTCCTCTTCTTCTTGGAGCTGCCATCCTATCTTAGTAGCCAGTCATCTACCTTCAACTATCTTTTAATCTTGTGGATGACACACAGCAGCGTATGCAATCTTCTCCACCTATCCAGCTTAGGAAACTGATTTATGTTCCAGGTCTTGCAGCCTGTCCTCAGCTCTGGCGTGAAGGCCACGAGTACCACAGCCCGTGCCAGTTATTTCTTTGGTGGAACTGAACTTTCTCAGATAAGGGTAGAACCTGTCTGAGCAGTAAGCATGTAGTAACCACCAGTACAAGATGGTATAACAGATTTCAACAGTAACTAATAACCATCTGGAATCTCACTACCTTCTGCTTTACTTGCAAGGACCATTTCTTTGACCGTTTCTTCTCTTACCATAGAGAGCAAAGACTCCCAACACAATACTGCTGCCTTTTCGATGAAAGGAGCAACAAGCAGGTAGATGTCAGTCACCTAGTTTAGTGAGCTACCTGGAAGTATTCAGACATCAGTGATATGTACGATCATGAGAAGTGTATTGGATGTAACATAACAGAACTTTAGAAAGGCTGCCTCTGCTAAATTCCTGCATCACCACCATTCAGTGGACAGAAGGTATCTGCCTTCTGTCTTTGGATCAATTACATTGTTTTCTGAACGCAATTTGCTCTCAGCAGAACCTTGTATTTTTTTGAAAGGCAGCATGTAATTGAAGTTTGGGAGTGGTAGTCTGCAATACTTCAGAAAACCTGTATTTGGATTAATCTTGACCTGTTGTGCTAATATGGGCAAATCTACACATGTAGATGTTATAAAGGTGGTTGCTGTGTTCTCGTCCACTGGTGGTATCATTCTCAGTTATGTCTAATCTTATATTTCTGTATTACAGACATGAGTTATCTTGAAAGTTAAACAGAAAACTAAACACTCTGGAATATCCACGTATTTCTGCTGTAAGTAGGTTTTTGCTCCTCTGGGGCTAATTGCTTTTATAAACATTGTCTAACAACATTGCTTGACTTTTCCAAGGGTCTGGTACTTAAACCATTGATCTCCTCAGATATTAAAAGGATGTAATACCTAGCTCCAGAAGTGTTCATAATGAAGCAAAATGAAATAATTTGATGGACGGTGCTAAGGAAGCTTTAAAGTATTAGCCTAATAGAAAACCTATCAGTGGACTTTTAAAGCCTTTCCTCTTCAATTTTTATGGACTCTCTTAATTGACTTTAAAAGGCTTTTATGCACTTATGAATAGGCTAAGTAGAATTTTTTTTTTTTTCACTTGCAAATAAGATACAGGGACAGCTTCTAACTCTATTTTAGACTGTCTGCTATTGAAGGCTTTTGCCCTGTGAGAAGGGATTTCAACTACTGAAGTCTAGTAAAGTCAGGAATAAAAAAAGTTATGTGTCTGCTGCTGCTGAAAACTTGGGGGGGCAGTGACAACAGTAAGTAAATGAATAGTACCCATAAAACATTCTGATGTATTTATGATCACAAGCTTTAAAAATAGTGGGGATCACAGCACTCAGTTTAGATGCAGCACTGATCACTGGAGGGACACTAAACTGCCTAAAAAACTGTACAGCCATGGAGTATCACTTGGTGATGTAGAATCTTAACTTAGATGCTAGAGTCAAGTTGAATCCTGATGCTCTTGGGACTGTTCTGGTACAGATCTGTCTGCTTACATGCAATATATAAGTTGGATGCCTTTACCTTGGATTCTCCATATGCTTCTCAAACCAAAGACCACTAAAAGCCTTGCTTTCCAGGGAAATTCTCAAGAGATTGCTCTGTGTAAAGAAAAGAAAGATGCTTTCATGATGCTCTGGCTTTTGCCTGCAGCAATGGGGTATGCTTATTCTTTAAGAGGTCTCTCCCAAAACTTGGCACTTGGTGATACCAGATCTATTACTGACTCAATCAACAGTCCCTGGTCTTAAGTCTTGCCTGTGCATCAGCCTCAGGGGAATGAAGATGTGCTGTGAGAGGACAGGACCAGACAGAATTTGAAAGCTTCACCTCGATTCACCTTATTTCCCCAGCAGACAGGCTTTGAAGGTAATAACCCCTCAAACTCCCCCCTCCCAAAGAAAACAGTTTCTAGTTTATTTTATAGACTTTGGAAGCCTTTAAGCTGAAGACACGGAAGCAAAAAACAAAGCAAATTAAACTGCAGACTGTATTTAACCAGCTGCCTTGCGAGCTGCACGGCTGTCCCTCTGCCTAGGACTCTGGCACACCTTAACCACACAGTACTGTGCCATGTGCTCCTCTGAAGGGACTGGAGGGATTTTCTCTGTCCCATCTGCACCAGGCCTCTTTCCTTCAGGGCAGATGGAGTATTAATGGTTATCCTGAGGTTACTTTTGTTATTCAAACATTTCCTGGATTTTGCCATTTTCTACACCACTCACCAATCCATTTGTTCCAAATTCCTTAGAAGCATTTATTTTATCTCCACTTTACTCTTCCCCACCCTCAGGACTGAACAGACTTCGGCATCTTCTCTAAGAAGCTGTTAGCACACTGGGATGGGATGTTAGACAACAGTTGTTTGTGGATTTTATTGTTTGGCTGCACACTTCTAGTAACAGAAATAACACACGAAGTTGGTTGTTTTTTTTTTTTTTTCTTCACCACCACCATCACTGTGACAATGATGTTAGTGTGCTAAATCATGCAATAGACAAATAGATTATTAGGCATTTCAGTACTGTCTGGTTGACTGAAATCATCTACAAATGGTCTGGAGGAGCAATACACAATGCTATAAGTAAGTTTCCAGATCTTGTTTTGCTCTCAGGACAAGTGTGCTCTGCAGAAGCCTTGAATAGGTTCCCAGTAGTTCACAGCTACAAGAAAAGACTACAGCTGGATCTCCATTAGTAGCTGATCACCGTGCAATTAAGCTTAACTCCTACCAATGATGGTCCCCCCAGGGGCAACTCTCTGAACTTCAAATGATGAGATTTTGTGATAGAGCAAATGGTTACCAGCAGGATGAGGAACAATGTTTGAAGGAAAAAAAAATATAAGAAAAAACCCCAAACATTTAAGAACCCATAATCTGTTTTGAGACTTTGAAAGAATATTGCATTGGTAGGGCAGATAGTCTGTCACTAGAGGAGGGGGAGTATGGTAAATGCCACCTACATAAGTGTATAAATACACAGAGTATTAAGGAAAAAAAATCAAAGAAAAAAAAAAGGAAGAGAAAGTAGAATAGTCCAAACTCCAGGTTTTTCAGTTCAAAATGTAGGAACTTTGGTTCAAACTATAGGATTTTTATATTGTAAACTTTACCTGAAAACAATGAATGACTCAGGGGTTGGGCTATGCTGGAGTGCAGACAGAATGGAGCATGCCAAGTCTTAATGTGAAGATGAAACATGCAATGTCTAGTTGCTTAACATTTTAGAAGTGAGATGCTTTGAACAGTGACCCCTCAGAGAGAAGTGAAGAAAGCAATTCAAGAAGGATGGAGAAAACAAAATAAATTTATGGCTTAATTGCTGCTGTCTGAAAAGTTGACAAACTCTTAAACCGTATGAAGTTTTGTAGGCCACCGGTAAGCAGCCTGAACAAGTTTAGTCTCTCAAGGAAAAAGACTGGAGCAATTTGAGGAACAAATAATTGTGGACATAGTGAACACCTTGTTTCTGATGTAGGTTCCATATTCTGTGGCTGGGAGCCTTCCTGCTTTATTTTTACCTGAGTTAGTGCAGGATCTTTAACCTTGTATGGAATAGAGGTGCTTCTCACAAAGGTTCCTCTGGATGATTAATTCAGGTATTCTTGGCCAGCCTTCATTCAAAGTCAACTCACATCGAAAAGCTGAGCTTCTACTACACTTAGGTTGTGTTTCATGGAATTCCACGCTCATGCTCCGTTTGGAGGCAGAATAAGGTTTCCTAAACAATGAGAATAGTAATACCCATTAGATCCTTTGCCCAAAGTGGTTTCTTCCCTCAAATACCAGGTGAGGGGGAGTGAGAAGCTTCAGTGGGCCTTTCTTCAGAGTTGTGGCAGAGAACTGTCTCTAGTCTTTTCCATTGATGGCTGTGGGCTCTGAGGACTGCTCTGTGTGCTGCTCAACAAAACACTCTCCCTCCAGTCATGATTTGGAAGCAAAAGTAATAATTTTTTTTACCCATGAAAAACATATTTCTATGTGAAATAGAACAATTATTCTGAAAAAAAACCCCAACCCAACCACAAAGAGAGCAGAACAACTATGACGTCCGTTATTTGCTTTCCCTTTATAATTATAACAGTTCTGCGCTATCAACGTCGGCTGCTGAGGGAGAGCTGCGCTCGAGGTGCTGGTGCGGGACCCGAGTCAGGGACTCGAAGGGGCGCGGCCAAAGGAGGGAG
>NW_008585869.1:0-4212 GCF_000691845.1 Merops nubicus | reverse complement strand
ATAGCTTTAAAATATGGTTGCAATCATAAGCTTCATCTCCTGCAGAAGCACTCGGATTATTCAAGGTCTCAAATCTTACCAAAAGGTATCTCTTCTGAGGAGGGTGAGCAGGAGAACCTGTAGATCTATGCCTACAATTTGATGTCAAATTCTTATCCACAGGTTAGGTCCAAAGTAGGGATAATATCTATACTTTGTTTTCTACTATTGTGCAAAATGTGGGGGTGGAATTTTTTCAGGCCATTTTTTTTTTCCTTGTGGCCCGTGGAACAAAACATTTACAACTTTCTTGGCACCTTCTGCAAGGAGCAGATACTGCTGTGATGAGCAGGGGAATGGGATAAGTGGAAGAACAAGGCTGCACAGCCTTCACTCTGATCTGCATAACTCCTCAGTGCCATAGCAATACAGACCACAGGATCTTCACCCAGACTCTGTGTCTATTCTAGTCAACAGATATTTGTCAGCAATATTGAGTTCTCCAGTTTTCAACTGTTTTGTGCTTCCAACGACCTGTCAGCATGTTTAATAGTGAGACATTATAAAATTCTGATCTAGAAACAAGACATACTAAGAGATACGACTGGATCTGAAAGGGGAAGGAGAATCAGATTGGGGAGGGGGTAGCAAACCAAGCCCTTGCAGCACTGTGAGTGCTGTGTAGAGCTGTACCTAGAGAGGTAACAGAGCTTGGGTGAATAGAAGGGAGGAGGAAAGGGACTTGTGGACAAAGTGAGAAAGGAACCAAAGACAGAAAGGTAAAAATTAATTATTCCATGGACTTCAATTGAATTACATCAGGATTGGATTAGACCAATCTTCTGGTGAAATCATCAAGTAATGGAAATGCTTTGTTAAAGCCAAAGCTTTCCAAAGGTTACTGCAGACACCATTTTTCTGTGACACAGTTCTAGAAGTTTGTAGCTTCTCATTTCTTCCAGAAACAAAACAAAGAAAGAGTCTCCATCTCTTAACATCTGTTTCCATACAAGGTATCTTTCAGATTGCTTTTTCTCTCTGGACTCTCATTTGTATGGAGTATTCTTTACTGCTTAGGGTGTGCAGAAATAACAGAAAGATGAGATGCGGATTTCTTTCTTTGGATTAATTCTGAGGCCTTTCATTTTATTTTATAGCAGTTTTTAGAAAGTGTTAACTTCAACAGATACTCTTATTTTTAAACTAAAATATACCATAGAGACCTTTTCTGTAACTGAAACTGAAGTGGGGTGCTGAAAGTTGCCAATTTTCCAAGACCTAAAGAAAATTCAGGTACATTACTTGTTGGCTTGTCCAGTTCACATAATTCTTAGTACACTTAAAAAGAATTTTCCTAGGAAAATGTTCTATGGTGCAATAAATCTTTATGGCTATAAAAGCCATATATTGATCATGGAAGTAAGATCGTGCAGGATGTGGAGAATGGATTACTGTAGGCAGGCCAGAGAACAGAATAGGGTGTTTGTGATTTCCCAGATTTTACATTTTTGGTATTCTACAAAGATTGCACTGAAGGATGTGTTACAATGTCCTGTAATGTACACTAGTTTCTGGAGATGTCTTTGGGCTCTGAAATTGTGCAGCCATTTCATACGACTATTTCTTATCTTTGCACAAATTATATTTCCTTAACGCTTCTCTGTTTTACTGTGGATTTATTTCAGCATTCTGCTGAAATCCCCCATTTATGGGAAAAGTCTGTTTGTTGAGCATTATTAGTGTTGTACATTTCCCACAAGGGTTGTTAAATGTATCAGGAAGACATGTAAGAAAACACAGTCTGGTCTTTGACCTGTGCAATTTTGGTTAAGCAAAGAGATTGCAGCAATGGATTACCTGTAGACTCTAGAAAACCAGATGAAGTCACTTAAAATTGCTTATCCTTATCTTATCCATTGCTACAAAAAATGATATGACAGGTTCATCAATTTTTAATGGAAACTGATAGTGGGTATTGGCAAGTGGAACTGAATTCAAAAGATTGTGGAAATAAAATTTTGCCACAAGAATTGGCCTCTGGCCATTTAAAACAATGTTCTTATGTGATAAAAAATACCAATGGCCTGTGGTGGGCTGCTATGCTGAAACTCAACGCTCAATAAGTAAATTTTCTTAAATTCCAAAATAGGCAATTTACCTTATTAAGCACAGCTTCAGTGGGATAAGAATTTCTTCTGACAAAAGGAAATTGGGGGTGCCAGAACCAGACAGCTTCCCAGACACTTGCAGACACCTGAAGATTATTAGGATTCTGATCCCATTCCAGAAAAGCCTCTAGCAAAATGTAATGCTTGAACATACAATGGTTAAGCAACAGGGAATTAGATCTCTCAAAGAAACTGGTTGGTCATTGTTTAGCATCAAAAGGGATCTCAGTTGCAAGAGTCCTTGTGATGGTGCCTTCAGCTTGATCAACTGAGTTTCAGAAAATCACTGTTCTGTGTAGTTCTCATAATCCAGCTCCTCACGGTCTTACATGATCACCTCAGGTCATGAATAATTCATTCCTATCAATTATCTAAACTACATAGAAGCATCAAAATACCCTAACCACATACAAAAGAGTGTGATGTGCAGGAACAGTTTCTCTTGACTGTTTATAAATAGCTTATCTATGCAGAAATTTCCTGGGAATCTCTGTGACACTGTAGCTAGGATGTTTATCAACACATTGAAGCATAAGTGTTGGACTAACACAACAAGACCTACCTGGGTAATCTCTAAATGTGTCTAAGGTTCCTGTCCAGAGAGCTCCTTTATCAGTCACATGTTTGTGAAAGTAGCAAACAGTTCAATCAGCTGCCTAATTTTAGGTTGATCTATTGTCTCAGACCAGGCTGTCTCTTTTATGCAGATGACTCATATCATACAAATATCCTTTATAAGGGGTAGGGCTTTCCAGTTGAAATGGGAGGACTTCATGTTTTAAGACAACGTTATAATTGAGAGTTATATTAATTAAGGCAGATATTTCAAGCAAGCTGAAGCTATGTAGTGAGTTAAAAACTGTCAGGTATTTTAGGATTCAATATGGAGCTGAAAGATATTTTCTATTGTATGAAGTACAGCTGAAGGATAGAAATGTTCCAGAGAAAGTCATAGCAACAGTGTCCTCCAAAGTCAAGTTGACAATCACCCTAGTAGTGTATCCTAGAGAACTGCTGTAGTGGGGAGCAATGTTGTCAATGTCCCAAGAGCTTTACCTAAAGAAACCTGGTAACAAATTCTTGTGATAATCTCAAATGAATTTATCCCTTGATCTGAAGATTTTCTGTTCAGCAAAAAAAGAAGCTGCACTAACACCAGAAATCTCTGCTTTAACACAGTAATTATCTTAAAAACTGGAAGGCACCTCTAAAATTTAGGCATCAGTTTATCTTGAACTACAGTTGCAGATGCCTGATTGCTTTAAGGTCCTTTGAAATCATGTGCCCACTAGAAGATGCTGTCCAGCCTTCGTCTGCCATCCGTAAAGTATTCTCTGTCCCTGCCCCACTCCAGTTTTGGGATGATGTGGGCAGTTGTGCTGCCACACAGCAATTGTTGTTTTGAACAATGAAAATGAATACCTTTTCAGAGTTATTTTTTAGCTGGGAGAGTTCCCTGATCCATCTCATGGATTAAGTGGAACAAGAGAAGGCTGACACCAAGGCAAGGGTAATGGCAGATATTTCTCCTTCTGTGGCAGTACTAGATTGTGATGTCTTAATGTATTTGTCAGAATCTATCTTAAGGTGACTAAAACAGCTTCTTGGCAAATTATATCTTAATTATGTGTTAGTAGGCTTAGAAAACTGGGGAGAAAAAGAAGGCAAAGATGCAACATGATCATAGTTTTGGGAGGGAACAGAAGGCAAGAAGGAGAGCAGGAAAGAAGCCACCTTTTAGGGCACAGACAAAAAGATAGGTTAGGAAAGTATGGTTAGAAATCATATGAGCAAAGTTTCATATAGGCTACATTGTGAGTAAGAAAGCCTACACCAAAGAAACATATGTCATAAAATAAAAATTTCATCCTGATTGCAGACAGCTCTGAAATGCCCTGACATCCAACACCTCATAAAGCAGAAGAGGTCTTTTTCCTTCTATTCCATATTAGGAGAAGCTGATGAAGGTTTATTAGAATCATTATACTGATTGTTTAAGTAATTATTTGTCTAAAGTTCTTAAATTAACTTAATTTCTAGGAAGAGGACTGCAAAAAAAAAAAAA